>NW_007729477.1:78783-155732 GCF_000696425.1 Galeopterus variegatus
AGGTGGTAGGAAGGCTATCTATGAATAAATGCACTAGGATCTCTAGGGCGCTATGAGCTGTACAGTGCAGTCTAGTATGGCATGGACCCATCTTAGGCCACATCCAAGAAAATCAATGATTCAAAGGCCTGGGAGACCTTTACTATTGCATCGTTTCAACCCTGAGCTTAGATCAAGGGAACTGGTCACCCGTTGCCCCCAGAACACATGGTCGACATACAGTAGGTGCTTGGTAAATAATTGCCAAGTTGATGAAGCACTAAAAGTGCATTTCAGCAAGGTTCCCATGGATGGGGAAGTATATTCAAGCAAGTTAATCTGGTAAGACCCACACCTGTTGGAAAACCACAGTATTCGGGCATCAGGGAAGAAAATGTTTCATTTCCACCAGGTGGATTTGGAATTTTTTTCTGGTCACAACCTCTTCCTCAAAGTCCCATTAGTAGGCAGTGCCTTGTGCAGTTACAGAAGTCCCCATAATGCTTGGCTTTTTCATCTGAACCATCAGGAAGAATTCAAAGCCAGATGGGTCAGAGTTCAAGGTTATCATGAAGAAACCAGTTAAGGTTTGTGCTTATTCACAGACTATGCCATTGTCCAAGATCATTTTAAAGGTGTTAGGAAAACAAGCAATCATTCTTTTATTCAAGTTTTCTTTTTCTCACACATCCCTCCTCATATCCAAGTTCACCAGGTTTGCTCACTTCTTTGTCCCTGGCGCTTGTAGATAGACTAGCCACAATGGCTATTTGCATCCAGATGGATGTGGGGGAGGGGACCAATGGGACTGTTGAGAGAATGCCTTATGTCACTGGCCCATCCTTCCCCAGGGCTGCTAGTTTCAGCCCAGATGGACTGGCAAGAACAGCTGCAGGAAGAGCTCTCTCCAGACACATGTGTTTAGACCGCAGACCTCACAGCACTCCTGCACAAACTGCTACAGAAAGGCTTCCCTTCCGAAGAGATGTCTGTTGATATTTGCAGGATATGGACTAACCACCTTTAAAAATAATTTCTTTAAAGGATCAAGATGAAGGTGAATGTGAGTATCTGAGTTTCTCTCTTTGACATCCATTTCCTGCAACTGTTGTTTGGGACTCTGAGTTAACTGTGTGAAGGGGTCTAAAACTTATTTCAAAATTTTCCCTGTGTGAGGGCCGGCCCGGTGGCACACTGGAGAGTGTGCCGCTTGGGAGCACGGCGGTGCTCCCGCCGAGGGTTCGGATCCCATGTGGAGACCGGTTCCCGCTCACTGGCTGAGCGCGGTGCAGGCGCAACACCGAGGGTTGCAATCCCGTTGCCGGTCCCCGGTACAGGCGCGACACCAAGGGTTGCGATCCTGTTGCTGGTCAGTAAAAAAGACAAAAAGGAAAAAAAAAATTTTCCCTGTGTGAAGGAAGTAGGTAATGAGGTGGTCCAAATAACTATTGCACTATTGGAAACAATTAAAAGTGGTTTTGGGTGCCAAGTTTTGAAACAAAAACAGAATGTTTATTTTGTTTAAAAAGTTATGTTCTCAATTTTTTTAAAAGTATAAAAGTAATTGGGAAAAAGAAAGTTTCAATATCACACCTTCAGTTAAATGACTTCAGATCATTTTCTGCACATTCTGGAGCCTTTCATTCAAGAATTTTCAACTTTTTCAAAAAAATGGAGCTGAAGCAGAAACTCAGTTATCTTCCCAGCCTATTTGGCAAATCATAGTTAATTACACACACACACAAAATCCAGCAGTTTTCCTTCATCATCTCTCATTTAACTACTTTGCTACGTTTTTTTTTTTAAAACAGTTCCAAGAGAAACACCTCTTTTATGTTGCAGGATGATGCAAGAAATTACTTAGCTGTCACTTCATTTAAATAAATTCAGAACATTTTTGATAATGAAATGCAGATTATTGAAGCAAAGCTGTCTCAAGTTTTACAACACGGTGAACTAATTCTCTCACCACATTAGGCACGACAGATTAGAAGAAAATAGCTTACTATATTTGCAAATTCTCAGGGGGCGTTCTGATTATGAAACATCACACCATTTTGCTATTTCATGTGACTCTCAATTCCCCATAACTTAGGGAATTTTACTTTTGAATGTAAATGTTGATATGGAAAGCTACTAAAATTCATGAGGGAAAATAAAAGTTAAGATCACCACATCCTTCTCAGGCAACTACGTCAAAGGGAGATGATTAAAGAGGAGGGATGGGAGAGGGGACAAACAGAAGACAGGAATCGCCTAGTGGAAATGAGGGGGGTAAGGAGGAGAAACATGAATGATGGATTGTGGGTGAGAAGAGGAGGAGGAGGTGGGCTACTTGGCTGGGGCCCCCTTCTCAACTGCAGACTTCACAGTACAACTCCAGGAGGTAGGAGGGTGGGCCAGTGTTTGTTCTTCCTGCCTTCCCAATGTCACACGCATGCAGCGCACAGCTCTGTGCCCTGCCACTCACACCCGGATTCTGGCTATTGGTAACATGTTCCATTGTAGGAGGCCCTCCTGTCTGGCATGGATCTTTGCACAGTTTCTAGATCATTCTACAACTGATCAAAGGAGGAAACTGGGAGGGCTGGGACAATGGGAAGGGTAGTCAGTCTCCCCAAGTTGCTTAGAGACTCGTTCCATGCCTCCCTAACTTGCCTGGGCCAGGCAGACAAACCTTTAAACCTCTTCCAGTTTAAACTTCTGTGATTTTTAGTCCCATTTAATTTATCACATGGTCATTTGCTGCCTTTGCTTTGTGGCCCTGCTCTCAAGTTGCTGGGGAGAGGTAAACACAAAATCAGCTGGTTCTGAAAAACTGCTCAAGCATTTTCAGCATCTCCCATGCTGTATGTGGTACAGGGCCTTGGATGGATGGGCAGTGGGCGTCAGGTTGATGGTGTTTGTCATCTGGGAAGTTCAGGGATGTGAGAAATCTTCCTTTGTGTGGCAATCTGCTTTTGACTAAGATTAAGATTGACTTGGAGTCAACGTTCTCTTCTATCAGATCTAGGAGTAGAAAGAGCTTGAATGATAATGACAAGCAGCTGCTTAAATTCGCCAATGCAGAAGTCATTATCTCCCAACAGAACAGAATCCTTTTACTATATTTCTATATTGAAAAAAGCAAAACATCTACACATGGTTTAAAAAATTCATACTGTACAAATGAACATAGACCAAAAGTGTTTTCTTCTAATCCCAAATCTCTAGCTCCCCCGACTTCTGTCCCCCTGCCCAGAGGGGAGCCCCAACGACTTACCTAATCTTTCAGAAAGATGCTATACTTTTAAAAGCATAAATGGGGGCATATCATATGCACAGTTTCTCATCTTGCTCTTTTTTTTTTTTAGTGTAATACTATATTTTGGAGATTGTTTCATTTCAGCTTATACAAACCTACCTCATCCTTTTTTAATGGCTGTATCATATTCCACTATACAAAGGTATCATTTTATCAGCTTCATATCCCTGTCAAGAGTCCCACATTGTCATTCCCTCATGCAGTGTCTATTAAGATGCACATGCCATCTTGTGATAGAGTCTGTGCCAAGCAGCACTGTTTGTAGGCTAAAAGGGCAGATTCCAGAGTCAGACTGCCTGTGTTCCAATCTTGGTTTTGGCCTTCCCTCGCTGAGCTATCCTAGACTACTTGCTTCCTCTCTCTTTGCCTTAGCTTTCTCATCTCTTAAATGAGATGTTGATAACAGTGCCTGCTTCATGGGTCTGTGAATGTCAGGTGAGATCGTCAATGCTAATTACTTACCACAATGCCTGGCACACAGTCGAAAAACTGTGAGCTGTCCTTATTAACAAGGCCCTGGCTGAATAGTAGACAGCAAAACTAACACAGTCCTTGAGGGACTGGAGTGAGACTGACACTCCTCTCAGACAGAGCAAGTAAACTGGTTTCATTAGAGGCTAATGTGCATCCAAAAGATTAAAGAGGATTTTACCCTTTTTTGATTAGTTATAGGGAAGTAACATTAGCTGACACACACAGTGTGGAGGAAGTCTGTATTTTTATGTGAGGTTTGCAAAGTGGGGACACTTTCCAGATCACTTTTGCTGTGACTCCTTAAAAATATCTTTACTCCTCTCTCATCTTTGGAGGTTAGAGTGCTGTTACCCATCGGAAGTCTCTCCCAAAAGAGTGTCGTGTGGATACTTTGCTTCTTCTGCAGTGTTGTCCTTCCTCCTCTTTCTTCCTTTTTTGGAGAATGTAGGTGGGAAAATTAGAGGTGGCGAGGGGATTTTCCTTATGCTCTTGGAAACTTTCTTCTTCCTTTTTTTTTTTTAACATAATATGCTTTAAAAAAATGATGGAAAATAAACATTCACGAGCCAACAAATACTACTATTCTCTCTGATCTTTCCTAGCCTGTCTTTGTATTTACATAATGTTAAATACTTCTGAGTACATTCCAGGGCAGACCGTTGTCTTTAAAGATGATCAAAGAGCTTTCTCCATTCTGCTTGTACTCCTAATGTTCTGAGTCTGGGCTCAACAACCTCATAAAGATATATAACAGGCTGTTTCACTGATGCCAAAGTAAAAGCTCTTACATCCACAGAAACCCGTGAACTCCCAGGATTCACATTTCCCATACATGAAAGGATTTATAATATAGTGTATACTTTTTTTAAAGAAAAAAATTTGTGGTTTATGTATAACTAACGATTCTCTCATGGCCTTCAGAGGGGAAGTATGAACAATTCGATCACCTTCCCTTAAAACTAGCTGAGAATTCTTGGAAGTAAGTCATGGAATACATGAGAAGGAAGCTGAAATGCTACACATGGGCATTTTTCAAAGAAGGATTTTAGTGGAAGAAAAATGCCCTTCTTGTTGACCTTGGAGATCTGTATCTTTGTACAGAGCAGGAGCCCAGAGGTCACTTGCCGCTCAGGGTCCTTTCACAATGACCATCTCAATTGCTTGTTTGGGGCACTTATCCATTCCCTCCTGCTTCACGCTGGTGACCTCAGGATAGGATTTACCTTCCCAAGGAAATAATATTCTGGGCTACTTGGATTGAAACCATCTCATGATCTCTACCCTCCTATTCCTTAGCTACTAACTTTTTTATTTTAGGAGTACAAGAGTGGGAGGTGGGGGTGGTATGAAACATAAAACAAGGAGGAAGCAGGATTGGGCTGTGGATGCTGCTATGACCCCTGTGATGGGAAGAGGAAAAGAGGCAGGACAGGATAGAATGAGCCCCAAATTGTGGGGCAGTATGGACAGTACAGTCTTAGACAACCCAACAAGGGGCTTGGGAGCAAAGATTGACCATTAGAGGAGTCCTGCACTAGGCACAAGTGCTCAGGTCTTCTGGCTGTTAACTTCTGGTGTGCAAAGGAAATCAGGGTGGAGCCTCTAAGACTGCAGCAGTGAGCTGGACTCAGCAGCAGAGTGCTTCACTTGGCCCCAGTAGTGATATCTTAAAATCTGCCTGAGCATGCCACAGTCTCCACCATATTTAAATTTCTTACACCTGGCCTGCCTCACTTACATATATTTCTTGCCCAGTGCCTATAATTGTTTGACTTTGCTGCTCCTGCCTTTTGATCCTTATACCAGCTCCTTCTAGATTTACATGCATTTAGACTTATGAGATAGCAGATTAGGGTAGGAAGCACTCTTGGAGTTGGGGACACTACACGGAGACTCAGCACTAGCAGGCTTCAGAGTCACACAGACCCGAGTTTGAGTCCCAGCTCTACACCTACTGCTTTGCAACCTTGGGCAGGTCACTTTACTTTTCCTAGTCTCAGGCACCATGAAGCTCCAAAATGAGGCCAACAGAGCAAATGATGTCCAACCCCACATCCCCTGCTCTGACACTCTGAGGTCCTGCAGCTTTGCTCTTTCAAGTAAATCAAAGTGAATCAGAACGGAAGGGAAAGCAGAGAGGCAGGCAGGGCTCTGGGCAAATGCGTGTGGGCGCAGTCACTGAGGAACAGTGCCCACCCCAGCCTAGGGAGGGGATTACCATCCAGGAACAGGACGATAGAGAAACATAACCACAGCTGCAACAGGCAGCTCTCCTTTGAGCTCATCTCAGCTGGTTCTGCTTAGAACTGTCACCGGGGTCATGGCTCTTCATGTCATGGCAGGAGACAGAAAGCATGAAGACTGATCTGTCCTCTCTGCTTCTTACTCTCCCTGGTCCATTCAGAGCAACAACTTCTCTGTGTAACGATCTTATTTCTAGACGAATGCAAGTGCATTTCAGATGATGGACTTTTTCTTTTAAGAGGACTTTAAATGTATTTCATGGGAATTGTGATGATTGGTTGGAGATTATGCTTTTATTTTCCCTTTCCTTCCCAAGTAAAGGAACATTCTCTTTTCTCTGCACTTATACTCCTGCACTTCTTTCCAAGGCTCACCTGAAGGTTCCGTCCAATCCTTCACCAGTTCCTCCCTACAGCTATCAGAAATCGAGCTTCCACCCTCATCCAACCCCTGGGCATCTCCCATCAGGACAGGGCAATCGGCTTTGATTAGTCTCACTCCAGCTCACCACACACACACACACACACACACACACACACACACACGCCCCCTCGCTCACCCCTTTGGCCTTCACACATTTCTCTTCCTCTGTCTGGGGGCTCTCTCCCCCGCTCTTGATCTGACTAACTTCTACTCACTCCCAGATCCAAGTTTCCAAGGCCACTTTCTCAGGGGAACTTTCCCTAAGCCCTCAGCACCACTACTTCCCAACTGCACTCATACTTTTTCATAACTTCCTGTATTTTCTTTCCACTGCAGTTAGAAGTAGAACCTCTATACTTCTTTCTACAGAGATTTGATTGGAATGCGTCTCCTCCACTAGAATGTATGTGGCACGAGATCAGGAACTGTTTTGTTCATCGCCATCTCTCCAGCAGAGCACCTGGCATATAGCAGATGCACCACACAATCTGGTGAATGAATGAATGAATGCCTGGCTTCCCATTCAAGTGTAACTGAGATCACTCCTTCCTCTGCTGATTGAATGTACCTTAGTACATGGCATCTGTTGAATGTGAAGTTCTCCCCCTAGATGTCAGCATCTCCATGAGGGCAGTGAATCTCCTGTTCTTTGCCCATTTCCCTAAGCTCCTCCGCCTTCTTCCTTCCAAATGCTTATTCATTTTCCTTCCCCTGTCTCAGCTGTTGTATGAAGATGGGTGTTTGGGGGAAATGTCCTTTTGGGAAATTGCTTAAGAACATTTCTTTTATTGTACCCAGAATCTATCTGCCTGTGTGCACATAGGGAACAAAAATATAAACAAATGTCCTTCATCTTTTACATATATGCATTTCCAAAGTAACACCCTATTAAAGAATACCTTGTGAGTGGCCTCAGCAACAATTGTGATGGTTATTGGGTTCCTTTGCAGTGGCCTGTCAACTGCTTCCATCTGTTACTATTAAAAGCCTAGCACAGTACCAGCAACACAGGTGCACAAAAAGGGTTTGCTGCTGCTGTTGTGATGTCTTGTCCTCCCCACGCCACTAGCCTGACCAGAAGAGTCTGACTTTCTCAGACTGGATTCACCTTCCAACATGCCCAAGGGTCATCATGGCCAAGTCCTGTCTGGATGCTCAGGAGAAGCCCCACCTTACCTGGGTGGTCGGGGCAGCCTCTGCAGGGGGTGACTCTTAAGTTGGACCTGAACAATGTTCTGGATAGAAGGAATAGCAAGGGACAGGTTATGAGGTGGCAGCAAGCTTAGGGCATTCGAGAAAAATAAGAAAACAATGTGGCTGGAGAGAAATTAAGGAAGGAGGAGGAGTGGGCAGAAGGCTGATCATACAGGGCTTGGAAGCCACCCGAGGGAGTTTAGGTTTTAATTCAAGTGCAGTTCTAAGCAATTAGAGTTTTTTAAACAGGAGACCAACACAATCCAATATATGTGTATAAAATATCGTTTTGTCTGGTGTGCAGAGACTGGATTGTAAGGGGAAGGATGCAAGAATGAAGGTGAGGAGACCAGTTAGAGTCCAGCTGACCTTGGACACGCCATTTGATCTCTCTGACCCTCAGTTTCCTCGTTTGTAAAATGGGGATAAGAAAACCCACTTCTAGACTTCTGAGAATTAAGTGATATAATAGCTTTACTGCACCCAATACAAAATAGTTTCCCATTCAATATAGTTCAATGTTTTCCCTCCTTTCTAGGTGAGGAACTCCCCAAGACTCCCACATGTGTTTCATTCTTCTTTTGTAACATAAACTTTGATGGTCTTTGATATTAAAATTCTGAGGCATTATTAATTGATTGCATGAGGAGTCCAGAAACACCCCCTGCCAATTATGCTGAAATACCATACAGAATGGACTCATGTTATGGCAGCATATTGAGGGTTTTCTTCTGCTGGGAGGTTACCTCCTTTGAAAACATGGTCTGCTGTCCTGAAGACAGAGGCCATAAGTACAAAGTGGACCATATCTCAAGGATAAGACTGTTGCTGACCATCTTGGACAGCTGTGGGGTGGATGATCGTAAAAGCCTATTGCTCTCTGGAAAAAAATCCCTGCCCTTCACAATGGGCGGATCTACCACCTAAACTACTGCCAATCTGCAAACTGAGAGCAGCTGCCACATTATAACAACTGCTGTGTCTAAAGATACACATGATCTTATTTCTAGACAAATGCAAGCATGTTTCAAATGGTGGGCTTTTTCTTGTAAGACTGCTTTATTTTTTTTTCGAAGATAACTTCAGATTCTTATTAAGATTCTTTTATCCCCATGCTGACCAACTGCCAAAAACAAACAACCAAAAAGACTGCTTTAAATGTATTTCATGGAAATTGTAATGATTGGTTGGAGATTGTTTTTATTTTTCCTTTTTTCCCAATGTAGACAGTTAAAGTACAATTTTTGAAAAGATAAACTGATGACTCTCATGCAAATATAAAATGAATTAATGTCAAAGACTTTAATCAACTGATTAATTAATGAGAGAACCAATACAGTGTTAAAACCAGATTAAAGATCATTGAGGAGGTAGATGTTTATAGGCAATTTAATTAAGGAATATGAGGATATGATTACAGGGCTACATAAGAAACTGGTGTAAGTCCTACAAGGTAATAAACTGTAACCTTCCAGATTATTTTTTCCGACTGAACAGACATTATTTGCCTCTTTAACTGGAAACAAAATCTACAAAGTCACCCGTAACTTCACTAATTCTTGACCATTACTCAATAAGATTCTAAAACTTCATTCCCTCCAATGCCTCATCTCTGCTGGATTCTCCAAGCTGAGCTCCAACATTCCCGTGGAACCCACCCACAACACATTCAAGGGATGGTGATTCAGTGAGCAGAGCAGCCAGGCTTTGAGGTCCATCTTCTGGACATCTCAGTCATCGTTCTTACCAAAGGTCACCCAAAAGGGTGGACAGACGGTCAAGGAAAGCTTCCTTCTTACCATACTCTAGACAGAAATAGGAGCTGTCGTCTTGGTGCTGTGTGGCTTTTTTTTTTTTTTTTTTTTTTTTTTTTCTTGTGTGACTTTTTTGCCTCCTGAAGACTTGAAAATAGAGACTTTACATTACTCACCCCTACCCATCCATTAACCCCACAAGTAGCTGAAGAACACCTGCCATGTGCTAGACCCAGGGAAGTTGTGGAGAACAAGGACAGGGTGGTCCCTGCTCTCCTGGAGCTTATGTTCAGTGGAGAGACGGACACTGCAGCAGTGATTGCCCACTTCATGAATCAAACACAAATGTGATAAGTACTGACGTGGAATAGTGCTGAGCAAAAAAATGGGGAGACCTAGTTTGGTCTGGAGGAGGGTGTCACAGGACCTTTTTCTAAAGAAATAACATTTAAGAGAAATTTGGGAGGATGTGTGGGATTTCACTGGGTGAATAACTGCTGACTGTTTTGGGATAGAGGAAAGAGAATGTGTGAAGGACTTGAGCCCTCAAAAAGGGTGTTGCTTTGGGGCATTGGTGAGGAAGTGACACCCAAGAGGCTGGACACATGGGCAGGAGCAAAATCACACAGGGCCTTGAAGGTCTGGGCAGAGTTTGGGCTTTATTTGGAGGGTAATGGGGAGCCATCGAAAGGTGGTAGAGAAGAGAGCGGCATAATCAAAATCAATCTTTCTGGAAACTCAAGCACTGGGATAATGCTGTACATAGTAAACATGTAATAACTGCTTGCTAAATTTTCAAAGGAACGAGTGGCTGACCAAGGCAACACTTGGTGGGAAGCCTGACACCGAGAAGGGCAGTCAATGTCTATTAGCTGTAACTCAGTTCACCACCTTTCGGTTTAACCTGGTAAAGTCACTGCACTCAGATGAGGGATAACATCAGATCCTTCCTCTCAGTCACGGATTTCTGGTGCACCAGGGAGGAGGGAGGAAATCTCTACAGGCAGGACTGCTTCTCACAATACAGGTGCCCGTAACTTTCTAGAACTGTTTTCCTTTTTAAAAACAAAATGAGTTAGGGCCAGCCCGTGGCTCACTTGGGAGAGTGTGGTGCTGATAACACCAAGGCTACAGGTTCGGATTCCTACATAGGGATGGCTGGTTAGTTCACTTCGGAGAGCGTGATGCTGACAACACCAAGTCAAGGGTTGAGATCCCCTTACTGGTCATCTTTTAAAAAAATAAATTTTAAAAAATGAGTTAAAAGTGGGGTGCAACAGGGAAGCAACACAACTCCCAAGATGCATTCAAGTTATCTGCTCAGTGGCAGGAATGCTGTAGCCAATTCTGCATTTTGAGTAGTTTGGGTGTTTCTAAAAATGTGTTAAGAAACATTTCTAGTTTCCTTGACAAAAATTTTAAAACAAATGTACCATTCAACAAACAGCTAATGCACAGGGTAGATTCGGGTGCCAGGAACAGAGCGGCCTCATTTGCGGTTGGCAGTTGGAAGTGTCAACTGACTGGAACCTCCTGGAGGATGATATGACCACGTGGGAGAGCCCGAATGGGTTTCAACCTGCCGCTTTCCACAGAGAAGTTTATTTGTGGAAATAAATAAGGGAAGTTGCAAATATTTAGCTATAAAGATGATAATTTCAGCATTGTTTGTAATGGCTAAAAACTGAAATTAGTCCAGAACCAGAGGACAAATATGATTTATCCATGCAGTGGAAAACCATGTCACTATTTAAAAGGATACTGAAGAAAACTGCTTATTGACATGGAAAGATTTTCACAACCTATTTTTAAGTAAAAAAAAAGCAGATTATAAAACAATGTATATTGTATTATTAAGTTTTAAAATATAAATAACTATGACTCGAGATATGTATATGAACAAATGTGTACAAGGAAAGATCTGGAAAGACAAAAACCAAAGGACTAACAGTGGCTACCTGCAGTGGTGGCACTGCAGGCATTTTTATTTTCTTCTTTTTGCTTATTATTTTATACTCTTTCTTTAATGAACATTTGTTGCTTTTGTAGTAAGAAAAAAGGCTTTATTTACAAAACATGTTCATGGTCTCCTAGGATCTCAGCTACAGTAGCTTTATGGGGGACTTTCAATCTCTCTTTGCCCACATGCGGGATCTAATTGTTCTTATGCTTCTTAGACATATATGTAGTGGTGTTTTCCTAAATCCACACAGACCTCCTTGTCTGTGTAAGACAAGCATTTATCAGCACTGGCAGTCCAATTCCATTTTTGTAACAAAGAATTTGTTATGCAGACAATTCTCAGCAAATGCAATGGGCCTGATGCTGGGGACAGAGCAGCAAAGAAACCACATGTGGGCCCAGCAGTCATAGAATTTCCAATCCAATTCAGAAGAAAAATAGCAACAATCAGACAAATAACAATATAAGTGTACTTCAAAAAATTTGTGGAGGGCCGGCCTGGTGGCGCACTGCTACAGTGCGCCGCTTGGGAAGTGCGGCAGCGCTCCCGCCGAGGGTTCGGATCCCACATACAGACCGGCCGCTCACTGGCTGAGCGAGGTGCGGGGGCAACACCGAGGGTTGCGATCTCGTTGCCGGTCCCGGTCCGGTACGGGCGCGACACTGAGGGTTGCGATCCGTTGCCGGTCACGAAAAAAGACAAAAAAGGAAAAAAAAAAAAAAAGTTCATGGAAAAATAGAATTTAAAAGTAATATGAATCTTTCCATGAACTTTTTGAAGTACCCTTGTATAATAATTATAACAGTAACAGCCAACCTTTTCTGAGCTCTTACTAAATGCCAGACACTGTTAAATTCTATATATATTTATTTATTTCTCACAATAACCCCATGAGGCGGGTGTTACTATTATTCCTATTTTACAGGTGAGGAAACTGAGACTCAGAGAAGGTAGCTTATTTACTCAAGGGTACACAGCTGGGAATTTCAACCCAACAATGGCTATGCTGCACTCAACTACATAACTACCAGGGTCTTATTTTCCATAAATTAAAACAGGGCCATGAGAGCATATTAAGGTGACCCAAACTGGTCTCAGGTGCAGGTAAGATTTCCCTGAGGATGTGACGTTTAACCTGAAACCCCCAAAATTGGAAGAAATAAATCAGGCTAAGAGCAGGAACAAGAGCCTCTAGGGCAGGAGAAATAAAATAAATTAGCAGTTAGGAATTTGCACTAAAGGGCTGGCCCGTGGCTCACTCAGGAGAGTGCAGTGCTGATAACACCAAGGTCATGGGTTTGGATCCCTATATAGGGATGGCCGGTTAGCTCACTTGGGAGAGCGTGGTGCTGACAACACCAAGTCAAGGGTTAAGATCCCCTTTCCAGTCATCTTTTGAAGAAAAAAAAAAAAAAAAAGAAATTTGCACTAAGGCTTTCCTCTCTTCTGTTTTTGGTGGTTGGCCGGTATAGAGATTCAAACTCTTGACCTGGGAGTTATCAGCACTATGCGCTAACTGAGTGAGCTAACCGGCCAGCCCTGCAGTCAAGTTTCTAAGTGAGTGATATTGGTGAACTGGTCATTGGCGATGGTAATCACAGCAAATTCTCTTCTCCCCCGACCTTCAGACACTCTTGGCCAGGGCACTTTATGACAACCGCCCTGACTGCTCCGACGAGCTGGCTTTCTGCAGAGGGGACATCCTGACCATTCTGGAGCAAAACGTGCCAGAGAGCGAGGGCTGGTGGAAGTGTTTGCTTCATGGGAAGCAAGGCCTGGCCCCTGCCAACCGCCTCCAAATCCTCATGGAGGCCCCCGCAGATGGGCCATGTGCCTCATTCCTGAGAGGCCTGGAAGAAGCTATCACCAGCCCAGAGGAGACCTACCAGGTGCCCACCCTGCTCCACCCTCCATCCCCAGGCCCTGTATATGAGCAGATGAAGAGCTGGGTGGAAGGGACCCCGCCAGCCACTGCCCAAGTCTACAAATTCTCTGACCCACCCAGCAGTGCCAGAATCATCTGTGAAAAGACTCTAAGTTTTCCAAAACAGGTAAGCATGTTTCCAAACAAAAGGCATCGGCCAATGGGTATAGAAACACCCAGGGGCTTAACTACCCCTGGAGTCATTGCTGTCCATCAGATCAGATGTGCAAAATGAGAACCCAGGTCATTGGTGACCGTGGTTGGGGAGCTTCTGTGCTTGGCTGGGACAGAGAGCCTGCAGCCCCCCCCTCCCTGGTCACTCATTCTCCTGGTACTTCTGTGACTCCCCAGATCTCCAAGACTGGCCACACTTGGTGGTAAACAGAATGCTTAGTCAAGCTGTGCACAAAAACATCAGGGATATTCATGGTGATCTCCTTGCTCCAGCAAGGGACCCTAGGACAACTAGTGATAAATGGCAGGATTGAATTTCCCTGGGTTTGAAGGCAAGAAGTTACTTATCACATTTATAATATATATTCTGTGTTGGTTAGAGCGCAGTGTTATAACACCAAGGTCAAGGGTTCGGATCTCCAGACCAGCTAGTGGCTAAAAAAATAAAATAATTTACTAAAATAAAATAAAATGTATATTCCCTTCAACTTGGAAATTTTACTTCTAGAATTCCTATTGAAATACACAACAAAAGACAAATACAAGGGGTCTTCAAAATGTTCATGGAAGGATTCATATTATCTTTTAATTCAATTTTTCCATAAACTTTTTGAAGTACCCTTGTGTGTATCTGGATAAGGAGACCATGGCCATTACAGCATCATTTGTGACAGGGAAAAAACAACGATGCCTGACTGTCTGCTGATGGGAGGGTTAGTTACACAAAAGATGTATCACCGTGATGAACTACGGTGCAGCTGTAAAAAATGATGAGGCATTTCTAGGAGGTATTTGTAAGGGGGGAGAAAAGGTCGTTTAAACAAAAGCCAAGCAAACAACTAAAAAAAAAAATTGCGTGTATGTGTGTGTGCATGCCCACACAGAGAAAAGACCTAGAGTGGCTGCCCCCAGGAAGTGGAATTGGTTAAAGAGAAAGTGAAAGAAGGCAGCAAGCAGGGACTGTCATTGTATTCTCTCCTCTGTCCCCAGCACAAGGGCCAGCCTGGCATGGGGTAGGTGCTTAGTAATTATTTAATGAGCAAATAGACTAGGAAGTTGATTTGTGTGTTTTATATATGTGGGGGGGGGGGGTTGTGTGTCGTATAACTTCGTATAATGTATGCTATACGAAGTTATGCATTTGTGTGTTTTATATATGTGGGGGGGGGGGGTTGTGTGTGTGTGTGCTGGCTGGTACAGGGATCCAAACCCTTGACCTTGGTGTTTTCAGCACCACACTCTCACCAAGTGATCTAACGGGCCAGCCTCTTTATTGAATATGTATGACATCTGTAATATTTAAATTTACCAATTTAAAAAAAACAGAGGAAAAGAAACAGTCAGTAAATGCAGAATGAAAACATTTTTTATAAATAAGAAAGAGAATTAAAAGAGGAAAAGAGAAAATCAGTGTACTGTTTTCCCCAAAGCCCTGGCCTTCATGAGCTGTTGGGAACACAGAGCAGATGTGCACAGTCTTCAGCCACTGCGGGCATTTCCTGCCATCAGACGCTTTGCTTTCAGCTCAGATGAAATATCCCACCTGGCCACAGCTCTGGCAGAGGTTGTGGCAAGGCCTGTATCCAGGGAAAGGTTGCTCCCCCTGATGTATGTGCAGTGGGGGCCCTGGGAACATGCCTCTCACCACTCAGGCCTCGCCCACGCCAGCTTCCAATGCTGCTTTCCAATGGGAAGGTGCTGGTGCCTTTAAAGATTTTGAATACTTTAAGGGGATGGCCGTGGCTCACTTGGGAGAGTGTGGTGCTGATAACACCAAGGCCATGGGTTCAGATCCCTATATAGGGATGGCCGGTTAGCTCACTTGGGAGAGTGTGGTACTGACAACACCAAGTCAAGGGTTAAGATCCCCTTACCAGTCATCTTTAAAAAACAAACAAACAAAAAAAAGATTTTGAATACTTTAGATTCTCTAACTCCCTGGGCTGCAAGGCATAGAACCAAACAGTTGTTACACAGAACAGCTGCCATACACAGACGCTGACTATAAACACCAGGAGCAAGCTGGTCAAGCCTTCGGAAGCAGTGCATGGGGTGGATCCAGCTTGCTTTTCTGGAACAGCTGGCCCAGATCTAGGCCGGCATGCTCAGCTGCCATCTGAGCAGCTGACTCAGAGCAGGGCCATGATGGTGTTTCTTCTAAGAACAAGTGACATTAGGAGAAGTGAATTTGAATTTCTTTGCAAAGCCACTAAAGAAACAAAATCCACGGTCATTCCCCTCTTCTTCCTAAAAGGAAAGATTCAATGTCTGCTGTTGGCCAGGTGTGCCCAGCACCCAACACACTACCAGCCTCCTACAAGATACTCAAGACACATTTGTGGGATGGTTGAAGCAGCCACATACAACATGAGTCTTCAGAATCATGCACTCCACTGTCAACTTCTAGACTGACATTGGTGTGAAAGATGAGTTTACTGTTGAAACTTAACTAGGAACAATGGTCAGGGAGTTAGCTATAAGATTTTCCTGGACATGAAAAATGTTAATCACCGGAGCCCTCATTGGGCAGGCTACAGCAACCAACAAGAACCACAGTGACCAAAGGGGAATTCAGGGCCTCTTCACCACCCAGTAGGGTTCTTTAGGTACCACAGGAAAACACCTGGGGAGCTTTCCTGCCTTTTTTTCTTCCTTAAGTTCCCTCCATGTCTGCCCCATCTGCATTTTTGCTCCTGCCCTGCCGCCCCTCCTTTTTTTTTTTTTTTTTTTTTTTTCTTTGCTGTGCTTGAGGTCTCCCAAAGTGAGAGATGCAGTCTGTGGCTTAGAAGTCAGGAGTCCTGGGGCCGGCCCGGTGGCGCACTGCTACAGTGAGCCGCTTGGGAGCGTGGCGGCGCTCCCGCTGAGGGTTCGGATCCCACATACAGACCGGTTCCCGCTCACTGGCTGAGTGAGGTGCGGGCGCAACACCGAGGATTGCGATCCCGTTTCCGGTCCCGGTCCGGTACGGGCGCGACACTGAGGGTTGCAATCCGTTGCCAGTCACGAAAAAAAGACAAAAAGGAAAAAAAAAAAAAAAAAAGAAGTCAGGAGTCCTGGCTCACTTGGATTCTGGGCAGCCACTGTTGCACTGGGTCATGGGGAACATCACAACACCTCTGAGTTTCTCTTTCCTCCTCTGTCTCATGAGAGCATTGGACCTGATCATTTCTAAGGTCACCTCCAGTTGTACTTCTTGGTGATTCTAAATCATTTCTCCTCTTCCTCTACTCTAAGAAGGAAGGATCTAGAGTAGTTAATAATCAGTTAGGAATTCTCTGATCCACAGAAAAGATAGGCATCTCCTCCCCAGTCATGTAATTTAGAATTTAACCCAGAGTCTAAGGCTGCCCAGGAGTTACATTCTGAGAAGAATGGTCACTGGCAGAACCAGGCAAGTCCAAAGCAGCAGCTATGAACTGTTTTCCAATGGCAAGTTCATGGGCTTGGAACATGGCCTGGGCGAGTCATTTCACAAACTCCCTTTTATACTTGTGTAGACTATCTCCAGATTAAGGGTAGCCCCAAATTAAAAACCAAGAAAGTGAAAACATGTCACTTTTCTCAAGTCGTCCTAAGAGAGGCATCTGTGTGTCAGAATCAGACATCTCTACAGGTTAGGAGATCACTGTGGACCTCTAGATTAAAACAACTCTTCATTTTAGGGTTGAGGAAGCTGATTCCCAGGGAGGTGAAATTGCCCATCCAGGGTCACGTGTGCACCCTCGACTGCCAGTGCCCCAGAGGCTGAGCCCTTACCCCAACCATCTCACAGGCCTTTGATCTCCTTCCACCTGACTCTGGCTGAAACTGTTCTTTCCAATGAACTTTTTATTGAAGTCTCACCTGCAGATCCTGAGGGTTCCATTCAGTCTCTAGTATTCAGATCAGCAGAACAAAACTAGCACCCAGAAACCCCCTGTGCCTGCTCCCTGTCACTTCCCCCGAGGGTAACCACTATCTTGAGCTTTAGCTTTTTATTCCAACTTCCTTAATATAATATGCTGGCCTGATTTAAAAAAATGAAACAAAGCAAAGCAAACAAAACAAAACATATAAAGAACATATTTGATTTCTTCAGTTTAAATTCAGAGAGGGGACTCTTGTAATTCGAGTAAAAAGGGCCAGATTTCCTTGTGAAATTGCTCTTGGACCACTAGTTCCTGAACTGAAATTTCCTTCTGTCTTTCTAAACCTTTTGAAACTATGTTTCTCAAAAGTGTTCCTTAATTGATTGCTATCTTGAGCCTACATTTTCCAAGAAAACACTGAGCATTTTTGAACTGGCTTCCTTCCATCTGAAATATCACACACAGGAAAGTCCCTTTGCTCTCTGAAGGTGCTCTTATAGGCATCTGCAGCCCACAAAGTAGCCATTTCAATAAACAGGCCTGAAGTCACAGGGAGTGATGAGTGATAGAGCAGCATTTGGAAGGGCCTGCAGTGGGAAGAGAGCTTGGTGTGTTCAAATAAGTGAAGACAGGGAGGGGAGAAGCAGAGGTGATGGCCGATGGTTGGGGACATTCATGCATGGTCCCTGGATGAATGGCACATGGCTTGTTAGTCCTGGTAAGAAGCTTGAATTTACTTCAAAATGCAGTAGGGACCATTGATGAGTTTGTCCTAAACCAATAAGCCTAAGACCACCAGGGACAAAGTCTGGTTTATTGAGTGTAATAAACAAGATCACAGAGTGAAGGAGCCACAGGGCACCTCACAACAGAGGAAAATGTAGCCCAATCATGGGATTGGGGGAAAGGTAGGCTTTAGGTAAAATGTAAACAAGCAGTGTCTTGATGGGCTCTATGCAAAACAGAGCAGCATGTAAAGGGGTCAGCATCAGCCCAGGCTACAAGGTGGATACAGGCTGTCCTTGGGAAACGCAACATTGAGATAGAGGTAGAATATTGTGCCTGGATATGCCTTAGCTGAAGTTCTGCACAGATCCCCCGGGCAAAGATGGGATGTTTCCTTCTAACTGATAGCACTTCAGACAGCAGTGCTTCTGAGAGCCTAGGATTTTAGAGAACCAAGTTTCTCGGGGAGTAAGAAGGGGGCTGTTCTTACACCTGACAGCTGCAGTGGGTCTTTGGGAGAAATGAGTCCTGTTTGCTTTGCAGCTGCTAATCTGTGTCTGTGATTGCAGCCTGATGAATGACTGTGGACTTTTACACTCCATGCTCATTTTTACTGTCCCAAGCTGTACCCATTCATTCGCCCAAACAAACACATAAATACTAGTACTTATCACACACCAGCCCCAGCTGGGTCCTGGGGACACCATGATGAATGCAGGGACCCTGACCTAGTCTTTGAAAGCTGCTCCTCCACCTGGATTGTCCTCCTTCATCCCACCTATTTAAATCCTAACCACCTCATGATCCAACTTGCAACATGCCTTGGGACCCCAGTGGGAAGTACACTCTCCCTCTCCTGGACACTCTGTAACTTCACGTTTTTCTCTCATCCCAGCCCCGCCCAAGCTTCCCTGCTTGTGTCCTAGGTGTGCCCATACCTTATTCCTCCTTAGACTTTAACTCCTGGCAGACAGCATCCACTACCCTATAAAAAATCACCCATTCCCAGGTCCTTCCTGTGATGTTCTGGTTCAAGAGGCCTGAGGCAGGATCCCTGGCAACTATATTATTCTAAAATTCACCTGGGATTCAGATCCCTGGCTGGAGCTGGAAGCTGCCGCTCAGTGGCACTTGGGGAGGTTCTGGCACAGAGTTGACATCAACGATCTCTAGAGGATGAACTCAAATCCAAAGTTCCCATTTATAGGCACTGACCCCATGGCTGAGAGGGAGTATGTTTTCCAAAATGACATGAACAATAACTGACCAAGTGCCCTTAATAAAATACAGATCTGATTGGAAATCCAAACTCCTTAACTGACCTGTTCCCTGTTAACGTTTCCGACCCCACCTCTCTCCTCCCCTCACTTCCCTGACTCGATCACTTTCAGTTGCTCCGAGTCGCCAGGTTCTCTTCTGCCTCCTGCCAGAGTCAGTGAAAGCTGCCAGTGCGATTCAGCTGGTCGCCTCCTCCTCCCCTTTCAGCTCTCAGCCCAAGTGACACATCCTTAGACAAGCCTCATCTCAAAGGCCCCTCTGCTTGTCTCAGTCAGTGCTACACCCTCAGCACTGTTAGATGAACATGTGACTAACCCAGTATTAGTTTCACAGCCTCCTGATCCCTAGAGAGCATCAGAATCACCTGGCAAGTTGTCTATACTGCAGGTTCCCGGGCCCTCTCAGTACACAGAGACTCAGTACAACAGACATAGGGCCCAGGAATCTGCATTTTAACCTGCTTCCCAGGTGAGGCTGATGTGAAGTGAGAGAGACTGCCCTCCATCCTAGAACTCCTGCCAGTGTCCTGCTGCTCCCAGTCTTGAGAGTGACGGGCCTGCGTGTTAGTGGTGCCCGGCAATCACCTCAGCCATGTCCTCCAGGCTGTCTTTGTTGTCTGAGAGATAACTTTGAACACGATCGTGATCATCAGTGTGATGTTTCCTTTCCCATGGTTCTCTTCTTTTTCTCTCTAAGGCCCTCTTCACGCTCCCCAGACCTGCTCGGGCCTCGTTGCCGACTCTGCCTTCCCAGGTGTATGACGTGCCTGCCCAGAGCCGGGTTCCCTCGGCCCTGAAGGTGAGCCTCGTTCGGTGGTCCCAATCCACCCAGACCTGTGTGCCCCGAGTCTGGAGTTCTCAGTGTCACACAGACATTGCATTTGAGCTTCCACACTACCTCCAAATTGAACATTATCACTCAGAGGCCAGCTCTGTAACCACCTTTGTGCCCGTGGAGCCCAGAGCTGCTCAGGAGAACGTTGTGACTATTTGAATTATGAATATTTTTAAAAATTTTGCTGGGCTGCCCTGTGGCTCACTCAGGAGAGTGCGGTGCTGATCACACCAAGGCCATGGGTTTGGATCCTATATAGGGATGGCCAGTTAGCTCACTGGCTGAACGTGGTGCTGACAACACCAAGTCAAGGGTTAAGATCCCCTTACCGGTCATCCTTTAAAAAAAAAAAATTGCTTTTCATTTGCAATAGATATTTTATGTATGTATGTGTGTATATTAATACATACACACACATGCATTTTTAAAAAACTAATAATATCTTGAATTATACACCATAGTCTTAACATTGATTATCATTGATTATCTTAACATTATCTCTGGGGGAAGAAATTTTAGTGTTTTTTTTCAATTTCTCATATGTAACTGGTACATCAAATTTGTAAGACATGCTTCATGTGATCAAAAGACAGCTTCACTCCTTTCTTAGCTCCCAACCTCCACTGCATATTAGAATCACCTGGGAGCATTAGCCAAGCCCACTGCCTGGGCCCCACTTCCAGAGACTCTGATGTATCAGGTCTGGGTGGGGCCCAGGCATCAGAATTTTTGAAAAGCTTCCAGGTGATTCTAATGTGCGGCCAGGGCCAAGAACCATAGTTCTAGACTAAATAAGACGTCAGGAGGCTCTATGACTTACTGGTCACACACGGGTAATAAGGAGTCACTTTAGCCTCTCAGTCTCAGTGGAGGAATTTCAATGTACAGTCCAGGCAATAATCCCACTTTCTAGTTCCTTTCAAACTAGAGCTCTTGCCCTCCCCAACTTGGGCCTGCTTGCTGGGCCTGGGCTCCCACAGTGGGAACTGAGGATTGCCAGGATTCTCTGCTGGTTTCCACCTATCTCTCCCTCACTGGGTGGTCTCAGGCTGCTGCAGGAAGAGAGGGGATGAGGGAGAAAGGCTCTGCACGTGTGCTTCTGTTGGGGAGATGTTGTCAGGGTGCTGCATTGCAGCAGCGAGTCATGAGCAGATTCTTTCTCTTCTGGGGCATTCCCACAAGTGCCACACCCTCCTTGCTGAGCACCTCTTACCTGCAAGTCCCTCAGGTGGGCAAGTGCATTTCCTCTGGCCGTGGCCCCTCCCTGAGCTCCAGGGCAGGCAGCTCATGCTCAGCCGCATCCCCCTGAGATTCTCTCGCCCTTCCCACTGAGGCTCTTGGGCCAGCTCTCGTGGCCCACGTCTGGTCCATGGAAGACACACTTGCCCCCTCTGCCATGATAGACTCCAGGAGCACAGACACTCGCTTGGGTGCAGAAGTTTTAAATGAAGACACTCATGGCTCACCTCCCTCCCTCATACTAATCTCAGCCTCATGGGGTCCTGCTTGCATTTGAAATGTTGATGTGTTGTTCATCATTTTTCACATTATGATTTTTTAAAATATTGCATTAAGATATGATTTACATCGGTGACTCGGCACCGCTCTGTGCTTTGTCCTCAGCCTCACACTGTAACTTTAATCCCCTGCACCGTGGCCCCAAGGCCAAGGGACACAACTCAAGTCATCAAATGGTCCCATTGGAGTACTTGATACTTCACTGGAGGGGAGTGAAACCCCCACCCTTCCCCAACTGAGGAGGGTCTGCAGGAGACTCACAGTCCAACTCTATCCAGACACCCTCTCTCTCATTTCCAGCTCTTTTTCTCTTTCTTTGCAAAACCCGTGCTCTCTTGCCTTGCTTTGGAAGTTGGAACCTACTTTTCGCATCCTAATACATGAATTTTCTAATTGCTGTACTGTGTGTGTGTGTGTGTGTGTGTGTATGTGTATATATATATATATATATATATATATATCAAGCCACTGAAGTAGATTGAGCAGAGGAATGACAGTCAGATTTTTTTTTTCTTTTTTGTGACCGGTAATGGGATCGCAACCCTCAGTGTCGCGCCCGTACTGCGACCAGCAACGGGATCGTAACCCTTGGTGTTGCGCCCGCACCGCACTCAACCAGTGAGTGGACCGGTCTCTATATGGGATCCGAACCCTCGGCGGGAGCGCTGCCGCGCTCCCAAGTGCCGCACTTTACTAAGTGCGCCACCGGGCCGGCCCTGACAGTCAGATTTTAAAGAAACACAGTGCCTGGCACTTGGGAGGTCCTCAGTATGGCACACATTTGTCAAATGAGTCAATTAAACCCTCTTTTTATTGCTCTCATTACTGCATGTATACAGTGTCATTCAACTTAGTGTCTAGTAGTTAGCAGGCATTCAAAAAATATTTGCAAGATGAGTACATGTGAGGTAAATACAGGAAAATTTCCGCTGAGAAAAACAAACAAGAAAGAAAGAAGACATATTAGCTCCCAGTATCATTTATTCTTCTGACTTAATTCAATTTGAAGGCTAACTCACCTAAGGAGACCAACTACCCTGCTTATCCTGAGTTACTGCAGTTAACTGTCTCTATGGTTTGTCCCTCACCTTTGGTGAAGAAGGCACCTTTTAAAGCACAAAGCCCTTTGTTGGACGTACACCTGGTGCAGCTCATAGCTTCAACCATAAGAGCACCATGACCGCAAGCCCTGAGCTTCCTTTGGAAATAACCCTGGAGTGGGGAGAGTTTGTGATGTGTAGCCATTAGGAAGAGAAAATCCAAGTTGTCTTCCTTTGTGGTCTTTTCCCAGGAGCCAGAGAAGCAGCAATTATATGACATACCAGCCAGCCCCCAAAAGGCAGGATTCTATCCCCCGGCCAGCCAAGCAAGTGTAAGTATGAAAAGGTGGTGAGAGGCGTTGCTATGAAAACCTAAAAATCCTCTGCGAAATTTCATTAGCTTGGTCAACAATCAAAATGCAAATTCTTTGTAACAGACTTAATTGCATTTAAAGCAAAATCCCTAATTGCACTGGTGTTCAGGAATAGGACTAGCCATGTGGTTTGGGATAAGCCATGTAACCTTTCCATGCCTCAGTTTCTTATTACAGATGTATTGAGAGTTTTAAGTGAGATAATCCCTGCAAAGAACCTGGTACAGTGCCTGGCACAGAGCAAGAGCTCAGCAAACGTTATTTTTCCTCCCCTCCTTCTCTTCTTCTTTTTTGTGAGCTCAGAAAACATTAGATGATTACTTATGATAGACCACAGAAACATGTTCTGTTAAAGTAGGCTTTTATTTGTATATGGGGGTAATAGCTTAATTTGAAATCTGTGTAATCCATGTTTATCATTGGATTCTACCACATGCGTCCCACAGATACATTTATGTCCACAGTTATTAGGGAACTGCTTACAAAAGCGAGGGCACTTTAGCAGTGTCATGAGGGGTGCATAGGAGTTTGTTAGATGGAATTGAAAGGTTTGGAAGGACCAGTTGGGGCAATGTTAAATACAGCGGTATAAATAAGCATACTGGGTTCAGGGAAAGGTAAACAGTCTAGGTGGCTGGACCTACAGGGAGGGTGGCGGCAGACATGGAGGGGACTGCATGGTGGAAGTGGCCAGAAAGGAGGCTCAGAAGGCGGTGCAGCCAGATGGTGAAGGGTCTTGAGCGATAACAGCAGTGGGGAACTTAACCAAAGGAGCTTGAGCAGGAGAGTGACTGATGATCAGGTTTTTAAGAAGCACAGTGCCTGGCATTTGGCAGGTCCTTGCTGTGATACACCTTTGTCAGGTAAGTCACTCAAACTGTTTTTGTTGCTACTAACCTGGTAACTTATGTGGTTCTTCCCCAGGGGCAGAGTGTTCCCCTGACATCAACGATTTCCTTCAGTAGAGGCAGCTACAGCACGTTGCCAAATCCTCAGAAATCAGAGTGGATTTATGACACTCCAGTGTCTCTGGGAAAGGCCAATGTCAGAAATACATCTCTAACCAGCTTTGTGGAAGAATCGGGGTCACATGCTGTCCCCAGGTCTATCTCCACTTTCCACAATCCTACAAGCAGGAGAGCCGAGTCCCTCCCTTCACAGCCCCATAACAATGTGCCCAGGCTGAAAAAACTCAGTCTTCCAGAAATCTCGTCTTATGGCTTTGCAGCACCCAGGGACATGTTCCCTTTGGATGAAGATGTCAGCTACAAGGTTCCTTCAAGCTTTCTGATTCCCCGAGTGGAACGGCAGAACACCAAGCCCAACATTTACGACATACCTAAAGCAATACCAAGTGTCCCTCACGCTGTGAAAGAGCTGGGAAAAGTCAATGAGGCTCCAGAGAATTCCATGAGCCATAATTCTTCATGGTGTTCCAGACAGACAACGAACTTCTCTCCTGAGCCAGACAGATTATCCATTTCCAGTTCCGACAGCAGAGCCAGCGTTGTGTCCTCGTGTTCCTCCATGTCCACTGACTCCTCCTCCAGTTCCTCCTCAGAAGAGTCTGCCAAGGAGCCCTCCCTGGATCTGGACTTGGCCAGAGAGACAGTAATGGCTCTGCAGCACAAGGTGGTGAGCTCTGCAGCAGGTCTGATGCTCTTTGTGAGTAGGAAGTGGAGGTTCAGAGACTGTCTGGAGGCCAATATTGATGCAATCCACAGAGCTGCCGACCACATAGAAGAGTCTGTACGAGAATTTCTGGAGTTTGCCCAAGGAGTCCGTGGGATCGCCTGCAACCTCACCAACAGCAACCTTCAGGCCAGAATTAGGGACCAGCTACAGACAATCTCCAACTCCTACCAGATCCTGCTTGAAACAAAGGAAAGCCTGGATAGATGCAATTGGTCCCTGGAAGTTCTTGTGACTGACAAAGTTCAAAACAGCTTGGATGACCTTGAGAGGTTTGTCACAGTGGCACGGATGATTCCAGAAGACATCAAGAGGTTTGCCTCCATTGTCATTGCCAATGGGAGGCTGCTTTTTAAGCAAAACTGTGAAAAAGAAGATTCTGTGCAATTGACCCCAAATAGAGAATTTAAGTGTGAAAAATTCATCCGGCTTCCCCAAAGAGAAATTGAATCACACCAAAGGACTACTCCTTTTAATAAACAAGGAGAACATGAACACTCCCCTGAATTATTAAAGAAAAATAGGACAAATATCTGTGGACAGGTGAGTTCAGAGTTCCAACTGGTATAACAAGGGGATTTAAATAATTACGTGGAGTGGTCACCACGGAGCTAGGTGCTGGTACTCTTTCAGTAGTGTGTTGGCTTTGGAGAGACAGTGGTTCCATTTTCTAGAAAATAAAATTCATGAAAGTAAAATTCTAGATGAAATCTTATTAGCAAGTAAGATACAGATTTTATTAATAAGGCAGACAGGTTAGCAAATTTGGATCTCTTCTGGAAAGTTTTGAGTTTCAGATTTACCTCTGATACTAGAATTAGAAAATATTTTAAAACTCACCACCAAGATTCCTTACGTTTTTGAAAGTTATACATTTAGTCATTGTTAGGCTGTTTCTTAGAAACAGAAGAGGAAGTATAAACATTCTTCCAAATTGTTC
This sequence comes from Galeopterus variegatus, assembly GCF_000696425.1. NCBI lineage: Eukaryota > Metazoa > Chordata > Mammalia > Dermoptera > Cynocephalidae > Galeopterus > Galeopterus variegatus. The sequence continues at coordinate 104,467 of NW_007729477.1, forward strand.
ATTGTCTGGTCAGCCTCCAGACTTTAGTGACTCTTAGAAATACTTTGCTGGTTGAGTTCAGACATTATGGAAAGATAAGCTTTAGTTCAGGGATTGAAAGCCTCAGGAGGCCCAGCAGGTAACCTGGGGACTGTGTCAAGGAGATAATTTGGCACTTTCAGCCCCAGCCCTGGTGTTCTGCTGAAATGCCTCGTGGTGTAAGAGCTTTAACACATTCTAGAAATTTGGATATTTTTTTTTTCCTTTTTGTCTTTTTTCATGTCCGGCAATGGACCGCAACCCTCAGTGTTGCGCCTGTACCAGACCGGGACCGGCAACGGGATCGCAACCCTCGGTGTTGCTCCCGCACCTCGCTCAGCCAGTGAGTGGGAACCGGTCTGTATGTGGGATCCGAACCCTCGGCGGGAGCGCCACGGCGCTCCCAAGCGGCACACTGTAACAGTGCGCCACCGGGGCAGCCCCGAAATTTGGATATTTTTTTTTTCCTTTTTGTCTTTTTTCATGTCCGGCAATGGACCGCAACCCTCAGTGTTGCGCCTGTACCAGACCGGGACCGGCAACGGGATCGCAACCCTCGGTGTTGCTCCCGCACCTCGCTCAGCCAGTGAGTGGGAACCGGTCTGTATGTGGGATCCGAACCCTCGGCGGGAGCGCCACCGCGCTCCCAAGCGGCACACTGTAACAGTGCGCCACCGGGCCAGCCCCGAAATTTGGATATTTTTAATTAATTCACACACACATATGTATAATTTTTTTTAACTGTGTGGATTTTTAAAATTGTTAGCTGGCAAAATTCAGACCTTGGGCTTCCAAAGTCTCCTTTGGTGGAAAAAAGGCATCGGTAGGCAGGACCATCAACAAAAAATATAAAAAAGAGTGCTCAAGTTTTAAAGTAAACAGTTACATAGTAGTGTAAAAACCATTCAAGTTGGTAATTTGAAGGGATTTTATTTTACAGAAGTTGCCTAACCTGGAAGAGAATGAAAAACCCATCTTGGAACAAAGGTTAGATGAAAACAAAGACTTGGGAACAATGGTAAGCTTTCATGGACATTCTCCAGTACTTCTGTTTAACAGGCTTTATCCCTGAGATATTTCATCATGCTATGGATAATTCAACATTATAGCCATGACCCACATCGGGGAGGATTTGGGTTTTGTGGTGGTTTTCCTTTCTTTAGCTGTAGAAGGAAACCTGGAGATCAAGGATCCCGGTGAACCACAGGCTATGGACAGTGAACTATTAACCACCAGTGGAATGATTCTAAGGTGCTCTACAAGTTTATCGTGGGAGGCAGCGACATGGCATTAAATAGTAGTGACTCACCTTCCCTTTGACATCCTCTTTTAATGTTTCTGATGACGACAACAACATTTGGGTTTGGGGCTTGTATATCTTCAACACCTCTGTGGCACTTGATGTTCTTTTTTTAAATCAAAGATGTTATCATTGTGCTTATTTTTATTGGTTACATCTTGTTTGTGGCAATTTTCCATTTACCAATTTAAAAATTTCCTTTAAATTAATTTAGGCAAAAACAATGGGTTCATTTAAAGACAAAGTGGGAAGCCAGTAGAGGTTCAGAGGGAGCCAGAAAGAGTATAAGTTGTGGAGGTTGTGAAGGTTGTCTTTGAATAACTGACGCTTGGGGAACAGTGAACCAATTGTCCAATGACTTGGTCAAGGTCAAACGCCTTCTCAGAGGCAAACTAGGACAAGAACCCAGGCCTCCTGGTAGTCAGTTCCCCAAGCCCCAAACACTAAACTTTGGGCCTGCCATATTGCTGAAAGTCATGCTGTTTCACTCAACATGAAGTATGCCTTAAACCCGTGCTTCTCAAACTTGAGAGTGTATCACCTTCACTTAGAGGGCTTGTTAAAACTCAGATGCTGGGGGCCGGCCCGTGGCTCACTTGGGAGAGTGTGGTGCTGATAACACCAAGGCCCTGGGTTCGGATCCCATATAGGGATGGCCAGTTAGCTCATTGGGTGAGCGTGGTGCTGACAACACCAAGTCAAGGGTTAAGATCCCCTTACCGGTCATCATTTAAAAAAAAAAAAAAAAACTCGGATGCTGGGCCCCACCCCCAGAGTTTCTAATTCAGTAGATCTGAGGTAGAGCCTGATAACTTGCATTTCTAACAAATTTCCAGGTGATGTTTGTGCTGGTGGCCCAAGGGCCACACTTGGAAAGCTCCAGCTTTAGGGTGACATGCTTCTCAGTGGGAGTGAGCAAACAGTTCTCCATTGTGTAGGATGGACTGTTCAGTATCCCGAGACCCGTCAACTAGCTACCTACAGTAGTCCCTAGTCAATGTGAAAATCAAAACTATCTCCATACATTTCCAACCACTTAGGTGTTAATATTTTCAAGCTAAGATGTTGATAATCCCAGCCTGTTGCTTCTCCTTATTTCTAACCTCTGCTTTGTTCTTATCAGAGTCTCTGCTCCCAGAGAGCCCATCATAACTGACACCCCCATCTTCACTTTGTATTATAAAAAATAATCATTGTTTTCATTTTCTAAATATGAAATTCTAATAACAAATATAATTCTCCAAAGTACAAGGGTACTTCAAAAAGTTCATGGAAAATAGAACTGAGAGATAATACAAAACTTCCCCTGAACTTTTCGAAGGCCCCTCTTGTGTCTTCTTGTTCCTTGTCTGACTGCCACCCCCCCTCAGCAACCCTGCCAGCCACGGGGGACACATCCCCCTTCTGAAAAATCACTGTTTTCTGTCACATCTGTCTGAGTGTTTCTGGACGGTGAATTTTGAGATCATAGGTAAATGAGAGAGTGCAAAGTTGAATGGAAGGAAGGAGAGTTTCAGACTGAGCCTATTTGATTTAGAGCTCCAGATTTTTAATTTGCTAATTGAATGGCCCCAGGCAGCCTCTTCTCTGAGCTTCAGTTTCCTCACCTATAAAATAACAATAAATAAACTTTGATTGTTACCCAGAGTGGTCGCCACTAAGTTAGGTGCTGAAAAGCTTTCAACAGTGTATAGGCTTTGGTGAGACTTTGGTTCCATTTTCCAGAAAATAAAATTCATGAAAATAAAATTTCAATCAAACCATATTGGCAAATAAGATAAGTATTTTAATATTAAGGCAGATAGGTCAGTGTATTTGAGTCCTTCTGGAAAAGTTTGGGGTTCAGGTGCATACCTGATACTGGAATTAGGAAGAATTTTTAAATGTTTTAAATCTGTTCTTTGTGTAAACTTTTTAATCTCACTATCAAGTTCTCTTGCATTTTTGAAAGTTATAGATTCAGTCATTGTCACTGTGTCTCTTAGAATGAGTTTCTTATGGTTTATTAAGATGACTGAATAAAAGTATATATACTCATATGTATTACAATACATAATACAATATATATATATATACTATGTGACAGTGCTACAAAAATATTAACATTAATTTGCTAGACAAATGTTGTAGTATTGGGCTTCTCAAACAAAACTGTGCTTTGTCTTTTGAAAGGTCTTGCAAATTGAGCAAAAACAGGAAACGGCAGATAACTACAGCCTACTGATCAAATCTCTCTCTTATCTCTTTTCTCCTTTCCCTTCTCTAGACTTTTAGCACCCTTATACCCAAACCTTTGAGTCAGCAGACTCCTGAGAAGAAAATCCATCTTTCTGAACACTGCCGGCTCTATTTTGGGGCACTCTTCAAAGCCATCAGTGTATTTAACAGCAGCCTCAGCAACAGTCAGCCCCCAGAGGTCTTCATCAGCCAGAGCAAGCTAGTCATCATGGTGGGGCAGAAGCTGGTGGACACACTGTGCAAGGAGACTCAGGAGAGGGACGTGCGCAATGAGATCCTCCTCAGTAGCAGTCACCTCTGCAGCCTGCTCAAGGACCTTGCATTGGCCACCAAGAATGCGGTCCTCAAGTACCCGAGCCCTGCAGCCCTGGGGCACCTCCAGGATGAGGCTGAGAAGCTGGAGCAACACACGCGGCAATTCAGAGGGACATTGGAATGAGGCCCTGCTACCCCTCTCCTTCCTCTGTTAACCTGTTAGCTCCAGCTCCACACTCACAACTGAGCAACTCTGTCCTGTGGGAAAGGCCAGCTGGGGCACACACGGATGGGCTGAAACAGACATGATGCCCAAAGCTGATACAGTATTACCAAGTGGTTAAGCAACCTCAGGACATTGACTTACCCCACAGGGAGTCAGAAAGAGAGTCAGGTATTAAGTAAGAACCTTGCATAGTTTAGCTTATCATGCAGGATATGCAGTATCAGTGTTTGAAGCGATGTTGTAGACATTTTTTTTTTTTTTTTTGTGGCTGGTGGTACAGGGATCAAGCCCTGGACCTTGGTGTTATCAGCACCATGCTTTAACCAAGTGAGCTAAGCAGCCAGCCAAAATAATTTTTTATATTGGTTAAATGTATGCTTGTATTAAATTCATTCACTCAACACTTATTTATTGGGTGCCTACTATATTTCAAGTTCTAGGAGCTTAAATATAGCATATGTATCAGAGTTCCTGCCTTCTTGGAGCTTACAGTCTAGTAGGGAAGACAGACAATAAAGCAATGAAGAAATACACATACAATATATCAGGTGCTAGGGAGAAAATAAAGTAGATGAAGGAGAAGAGAGTTCGTTTTCAAATGATCAGTTTTTGTTGCATTTGTTAGAAAATGTAGTAAGTCTTTTCATTTTGGGTTGAAGTAATTCTGTGAGATAAGTACAAATTATATCTGTGGCCTGCACCAAAAAATACGTATTTTTGCTATATTATCTTAACCTAGTTAAAGATGCATGTTATATTTAATACATAACATGTTCGATTGGGCTCTCTATTAATTTATTTCATACATTACAGATTCTGTATTGATAAATTCTACTGCTCAATTAGAAAAAAATTTATACTTCCACAGTCCCAAGTCTGTTACAGTTTATAATATTATTTAAATATAATCATGAATTTCAACATCATTTGCAGCAATCCTTTCTTGGGATAAATCTTTGATCCATGTCATTCAAATTCTGGTACCAAAGTAAACCCTCTAGTGTTTACCTTTGTCATTCAAACATTTCTCTCTGAAGTCTGCAGGGAGATACAGTAAAGGTCAAGTTCTTGTGCACCACACTGGTGCTGGAAAACACCCCCATCAACTGTGGTGGTGCAGGCAGGAAAGTGTGGTGCAGACAGGATACCCATCACTGGGCACAGATATAGAAGTGGCGTGGAGCCCCCTTCAAGTCAAACCACCTCCTCTTCCTCTCCTTGCAGCTGAGTCTTTAGCTCTTGTTGCTATGGTTACACCATCACTTCACTTCAAGTAAAGGTCCATGTCTCCTGTATGCATCTCAGCCACGTAAACATTTTCACAGCCTGGAAACAGCATCTCCAGGCTGTAAGTCACCTGAAGTGGTATATGGTCCAGCTCCTACCTTCTACTCTGTACTTGGTAGGCACTTTAAAATGTTGACTGCTACAGGGCTGTTTATTTTTATTGAGTTAGTCTCAGGATCCTAAAAAGAATCCCATCTTTTTGAGGCTTGGTTCCCTACAGTTGGACAGAGAGACCCTGAAGGGACACATTCTTTGAACAACTGTGCTCTGTATCCATTAGGACTTCTATTACAGGTGATGGAAAACCACATCCAATCTGTCTTGGCAGTAAAGGAAATTTATTGACCCAAGTGTCTTAAAATAACCCAGGGGAAGATGAGCTGCAAAGCTGGCTGCTTTCAGAGGCTTCAATAGTGTCATCAAGAACAAGTTTTTTGGTTCCACATTCTCTGGGTTAACTCCCAAGATTGCAAAGTAGCTGTCCCAGGTTATGTCCTTCTTGATTTGTGACCAGAGAAGAAGAAAGAAACTTTATTGTCTTGAACTAGCTTCAATCAGGTGCCAGCCCCTGGAAGCTTGATGATGAGCAGGGCATATTCCCAAGTTGACCTAGACCTGGAATTGACACATGCACACACACACACGCACACACACACACTCTCTCTCTCACTCCCATGTGTCCTGAGAGAGGTAAAGGAATGGTTCTGTCAGGAACTGTAAAGAATCTAAAATTTTATCCTACTTCAAGTTAAAAAGGTGGTTTAATGGATACTAACAAAAGACACTAGATTCTGGGATCAGAGACTATGTCAGTGGTTCCCAAGACCACACCCAGGCCCAAGGAGTCACTATGAGGACTCACAGAACTCAGAATATAGTCTTACTCCCAGCTATGACTTATTACAAAGTAAAACCAGCAAAGAGAAAAGGCACATGTGTGAAGTGTAGGGGAGGCCAGGCACAAGCTTCCAAGAGTCCTCTCCAAGCAGAGTTATGGAGTTACACAGGACATGCTTAATTCCCCAGCAACAGGTTATAATAACATGTGTGAGATGTTGTCAACTGAGAAGTTCATGAGAACTTTACCACCCAGGGTTTTTATTGGGGGCTGATCACATAGGCAGCCTCTGTCTGGCACATACCAAATTTCCAGACTCCCAGAAGAAAAGCAGGTGTTCAGCATAAATCACATTGTATGTGCAAACAGTTTAGGTACCATGAGTCATTCTTATCAATTCTGGGGATGCTGAGATCCAAGTTCCCAAAGTTGATCTTGCAAGGAGGCCCTTGTAAGGATATTGGTCAGGCCTATTATGTTAGCTTTCTGCACGGAGACAAAGGACTCTTTCTCACAGCATTGCAAGCAGTTTACGCTTCATCTTCACGTCATTTCCCCATGTCCCCCAAGTCCCAGGGGCCAATGTAGAGGTGGGCTCAGGTAGATGCCGTGCACACATGGGTTTGTGTCAAAGCCAAGGAACCTCAGCATAGGAATCTCCAACCTATTATGACAGGATTTGACTAAACCTGGCCAACCTCTAAGGGAGACATCATCTCTATTATATTGGACAGCAAACAAACCTGCCCTCGGCTCTGAAGGGAGGCATTGTCTCCAAGGCTGTTGGGTACAAATCTTGAAAGATGGCCTAGAACAAATTGCTGCCAGTGCCTCTGCTCAGAAGACCCATGGAGAACTGTCTCCCAACAGAATCCCCTAGCAAAAGCCTGAAATGTTGTTGGAAGAAGGAGGGATTGTTGCAAGGAGGCAAATAACAAATTTTGATTGCAGTGGACAAAATGTTTTACACAATAATAACAGCAGCACATATTTATTAGATAATTACTACATTACTACTAAAGCACTAATCTAATGTTTTAACTCAGTCTTTCACAAGTGAGTCTTTCATAGTGTTCTAATAGGTGACAGATGGGTCTTACTTTTTCTTTTTTTGAGATGAGTTCAAACTGAGGACCTTTGTCGACAAAGTACAAAACCATTGGGTGCAAAATAATAAAAAATGCTGCTCTTAGCTAAATGTGTTTCCTTCCTTTTTTTGAAAGAGAGCAATTCTAGGGTAAGTTTCCACTGATTAATTCAATATGATGACTACTACTGGAAAAAAAATTTTAATGGAATTAAATTTTTTTAGCTTTTGGCAACTTTTTGCTAAGTATTTTTGTTTAATGCCCAGAATTCTGTACCATTTCCTCCCAAGGAAGGAAGAGGAAATGGGGGGTGCTGTGGTGGTAGGGGTGGTGGCAGCAACTTGACCTCAATTAGGTTAAATTTCATCAGGAGGATGGAAGTGGTGAGGAGCCCATTTAAGAGATCTTCTAGTGTGACAAGAGCTGGGGAATCATGTTTCTGGTTTGATCGTAACTATATTTTTTATTAAAAAATATTTTTTTTAATTGTATGTTTTCCCTGAAGGTGCCCTCCAGGTGCGTGCTTCTGTATGCACTCATAATGAGGTGGCTCGAAGCTCTTCACAAATGCCCTTTTCCTTTCATTCATTCTTTAACAAATATTTATGGAGCATCTCCCATTTGCCCAGGCCTCTGCTGATCACTAGAGAGCTGCAGGGAACAAAACAAGGCTCTGCAGCACGGTGCTTTCATTCCATCTGTGGAAGATGGGAAACCAGCGCCAGGATGAGGGCACTCTCACAGGATGCAAATTGCAAGGGGACGCTCAAAACACTTAGTTATCAAGATAAAAATATTTTGATGCAATATTTTTTAAGAAATCAAAATCGATGCAAAAAATCCCCGGGGAACACGATATCAAAATTTGTTGGGCCCATTTTTAGGAGCAAACATTATCTGTGAGCCACATGGTGCCTATGGGTGGAGGATTAAGATGGCACCCACGGGAAGTAGGGGAGGCATAACCCAAGATAGCTCCAAAAAGTTTTCATTGGTCCTCCAGTATTTCCGCACTCGTGAAACCTGCGTGATCGCTATGCTCAACATGTTAGTACAAAATGCATGCCCGCGTGATCCTTTCATAGTTCATGGAAAGCCCCTACTTGCTTGCTTATATAAATTGCAGTGTTATGGCAATAAAGTGGAACTGCCCTGACAGAACCCCTGCCACGTCTGGGTGTCTCTTTCACGGGGCTGGGTTGGCAGGCAGCAGGCTCACTTTTCCCCGAGATCCCTCGGTCCCAACACCGGGAGTAATCCTGCCGGCCCCTTCTCCTTCTGGGTCTGCGGGAGGACCCCAGGCGCGCCCCACAAAAATTTAAATGTATAACATGATGTCAGGGATGGTAAATGCAATGAAGAAAATAAAGCATGGTAGAAGGTAGCATGATGGGGGAGAGTCCGGTCTTACATGCAGAGCTTAGGGGAGACGACTCCGAGGAGGGAACCAAGGACTAGAATGCTGAATCACTAAGGAAAAGAGTGTCCCTGGAGAGGGATCAGCAAGTCATGAGTCTAGAGGTGGGAGATTAGGGTGGCCAGTGTGGCTGGAACCAGAAAGGGAAAGAAGTGGCCAACAAGAGCTGTGAGGGGTAGCCAGGGACAAATTCACATAAGGCCTGTATATTCCTCAAATATTTCAAATATTTCCCCAAAACTGAAAATTAAAAGTAATTTTTGTCTTGAATTATCTCAGTAATCAACCTAATTTTCTACTTTATTTTAACCTTCTTTGGGACTCCCTTCTAAGAGTGACCTTAAATAACAGGTGTAAGACTCTTGAAAAATTCTCACACATAGTTTTTTAATGCTTACTCTTAAAATGACTTACTTTGCATATTAGCTTTTTCCAGACAGTATTTCAAACTGCAGCTATGGAAGAGTACATGAGTAGAACTATTAGGAAATCAAACCTTTGACAGTTTAGAAGTCTGAAATATTTGGGAACTATTGTAACAGCATTTAAAGTACTGGTGCTTAGCCTGGGCCTCAGGACACTGTGAATGAAATGCAAACATGTATAACCTGTATAAACATTTCATAAGTGTTAAGAGATATTTCCTGGGGAATAAGTCTAAAGTTTTAATCACGATCCAATAACTCCAAAAGGTTAATAAATACTGGTTTCACTAGAGGAGGAGGATTTTCTTTCATGATTTCATTCTTCCCCTTTTCACATCTACAGCTTGGCAGGGAAAAGGTGTCCCTGAGAATTCTTGTAAGGAACATTTATTGGCTCATTCAACAAAGGCAAAAGGCAGTGGAGGAAGCGGACCATAATGACACCTGCTTCCCAGCGTGGCTGGGAGAATGAAATAGCTCAAGCCAAGCAAAGTAGCTCAAACACAGCACAAAATAGCTCAAACACAGCACCTGACAGGACAGCTAACTCTCAACACAAATTAGTTGCTCTTGATGATGATAAACCACACAAAAGTTTCAGCTGTGTATAGTCTGAGGCACAGAGTAGCCTAGAGACCAATATTCTAAAAGAGGAAACCAAGGAGGAAGAGAGAAATCCAGCTGCCTGAGCTTTAACCTCAGCACAGCTTCCACCCACTGTTGCGCTTTCTCAGGCAGGCAGTTTAATGGGGATCTGGAATCAACCTAGGGACACAGCCTTATGCTGCTAGAAGCCATGTTAGATTTTGGTCAAGCGTCTTAGTGTAAAGGTTTAGATGGACTTGTCATGTGCCGAGAAGTCTTCAGTTCTCAGTTTTAGGGTCTGCCAAAACTGGGCTTGTTACTACACTCTGTACTTTTTCTTTTGGTTTATTGAGGAAATAGTGAGTATGCCAAAGACTCTTCTAAACACTGAGGATACAACGGGGCATAACAAAGTCCCTACCCTTAGGGAGTTTGCAGTTCTTGGGATTGGTGAGATAAAATCATAAGCCAATCAGAAACCAACTGATTGAAGGTTTCTTTTCTTTTAATTCCCATTAATTGCAGTAACAAATACCCCAAGTTTATATAGATCTTGAAGTTTTCACATACATTTATTTTCTGGGCAACTGTTCCCAAGTGGGAAATATTTTCAACTTTTGTTTCACTTATGTCAATATGGTAACATCCAATTATAAAAGCCCACTTTCTTGGCAGGGGAGAGACTTTCCCATAATATTTACAATAATTAATGGAACAAATAGATGGTCAAGAGCCTGAGAGCAGACGATCACGGATCTTAGCAGGGATTTTGCAAGGGATTTGTGTTCTCCTTATAGATAAAATACAGCCTGTCTCTTGGAAAGGGAATGGAGATATCAGTGTACCTTTTATGAGAACAATTGTATCGTCTGTTAGTTACACCTGGTTCTAAATGAATGAATGAATGAATGAATAAATAAATAAATAAATTAATTAATTAATTAATTAATTTTAACCTGGGCTGCAGGAGGCTGTGAATGAAGTACACACACGTATAAACTGTACGCAAAATTTCACACGTACAGGAGTCTTCGAAAAGTTCATGGAGAGATTTGTATCATCTTTTAATTGCATTTTTTCCACGAACTTTTTGAAGTATCCTCATACACCGTACATAGTATACATGGCAATATCAGAAAGTCCCGGGCCTTAGGTAGACGATCTTACTCCCCAGGATCTACTGTAACATCACTTGACAGTTGGCGCTCAATAAGGAATGGGTTCTCCTTCTAAACACATAAATAATTGAAGTAATAGATCGCGTTCACCGGCATCCTTAACTGCAGTAACAAGACGCGGGTCTTTCTCTCAAGGCGCTCACAGCCTAGGGACGTGCCAGATCCACTGTCACGCAAGGCTGGGGTGGGACTTGGTCAAAGAGCGGTGGGGGCTCCTGAGTCACCCACGCCCTCGCCGTGCTCCCGGAGCGTGGGCGAGCGATTCCGATCGTGCAGCAGAATTCCAAGTCCTCAGAGTAAAGAGGAAAAGGACACGCGGCGGCCAGGAGCTCCGGAGACGAACCCCCGCGCCCTTCCGCGCCGAAGGAGCAACCCGTGCGGACGCAGCCCACGCGGCGGGCCACGCCCAGCTCGAGGAGACGCTCTCCATGACAACCTGGACTTGGCAACGGCACCGTCCCGCCCCCTGCGTCGCGACGGACGTGCTGCTGCGCCACCGTGGCGCGCCGGAAGTGGCTGCAGATTTCGTCAGCGACCCCGGAAGTAGCTGTTTCAGGGTTTTGGGGCTGCCTCTGATTCCCAGCTTGCGATGGGTTGCGACGGGGGAACGATCCCCAAGAGGCACGAACTGGTGAAGGGGCCGAAGAAGGTTGAGAAGGTCAGTGACGTGGGCCCAGTATGGACCGGGGTGGTGGGAATGCGGACGCCCCAGGTAGCGAGGGGAGGTAGGAAGGGGGAACCAGCAGGGTTCCAGACCTGACTGCGCGCTCTTTTATCCTATTCAGAGAACTCACATTAACAATATTAATAATGGGCATTAGTTGAGTGCTTACTGTGGTCATTCGCTAGGCAGTAGCCTTAAACATGGGGGTTTCTTATGTAATTCGCACATCAGCCCTATGGGTACATACTGTCATTCCCATTTCAGACATGGAAATTGAGGCTCAAAAGGAGGAAGGTGTAAAACTAGTAAGTGGCAGAGCCAGGATTTTTTTTTAACCACAACCCTGTTTGTGGTTAGTAACGATAATGCTAATAACTACTATTTATTGAGCTTTGTATACATCAACTTCATTTCCTCGGAGAAGTCTTCCCAAACCGCTCCCTTACCTATGAGATTAGGTCCTTCTGTTATAAATTGCCTTACCACGAGGAGGTTCCGGTCAAGATGGCGGAATAGACGGTCCCCAGCATCACTCTATCCAACAAATCAACCAATTTACAACTATAAGAATGTAACGTTAGCCAAACTGGAGCTGCTGGAGCCCAGGGGAAGAGAAGGAGAGACCTATGGAGTTCATGAAGGTTGGGGAAACCATGATGAGAGAAAGAAAAAACTGCTCTGAGGGTTTTGGGTCGCCGCTGCTTTAATGCTGGAATTCCTGAGCACATGGAGCGGGAGCCAGCAGAAGCCGCAGCTGTGCCCTTCAGGTGGAGTTTCTTGGAGGTGGCAGGGGAGAAGAGGACCTTGGCGGTCCCCAGGCCAGTAAGACCACTAATAGGGTTCCCACGGACTCACACAGGAGTGAGGAGCCAGAAAAACTGCAAAATGGGAGCCATTCAGAGGCTGGTGAGTCATCACAAGGGACCAGTGCAGGGCCCTTTCCCATGGGAATTGTTTGGAGCACAGGTGGTGGTGAGACAGGACCACCGGGAGAACACTGGGACACAGCAAGGACAGCCAATCTGTTCCCCAATCAGTGCAGGACCACTCAGAAGAGACTGGTCAGGAATGTGGAATTGCAAGGGGTGCAGTTTGATGAAAAAACACAGGCCCATATCAGAGTTTTTACACAACCCAGACCCACCTGGTCTCTGGAAAGCTGGAAGCACTTGTAAGGTCAACCATTAAACCCTGAGCTGCGCAAAAAGTCTTCCTTAGGGCAACAACAGTAAAGCAGCAATTTAGTTCAACCACACAGCTCAAGTACTGGTTCCCACAGGAAGTTCCCCCGTCTTAGAAGTAAGCAAAGGCCGAAAAATTAGTTCTGGCTCAGGCACACCACCAGCACCTTGGAGCCTGCCAGGGAACCGGAGGCTTGGAGCTGGGGTCTGGACCCCACTCCCACATTTAGGCACACCATGCCAGTGCCTCAGGGCCCGCCAAGGGACCCAAGGCAGGGAGTAGGGGACCAGACCCCGCTCCCACAACCAGGCACACTGTGCCAGTGCCTCAGGGCCCACCCAGAGACCTGAGGCATTGAGAAGGTGACTGGATCCGCTTTCTACAACCAGGAACACCACGCCAGCACCTCGGGGCCTGCCCCTCTCACAACCAGGCACACTGCACCAGTGCCTCTGGGCCCACCTGGAGATCCGAGTCATGGAGAAGGGGACTGGACACACCCTACAACCAGACACTCCACCAGTGCCAAGGAGCATGCCAAAAACATCACGTACACGTGGGTGGCCCACCACAGCCACCACAATAATCATGGCTGCTGGGAAAGCAGCTAGACGCCACAACCACCTTGCAGAGGGTCTGTCAGCTACTGGAGTACATTGACAAAAGGAGAGTCACCAGCAGAGATAAAGAAGAGAAGAGGATGTCTCTCTCCCAAAGCCCATTTCATAGTGACAGAAGAACCATCTACTCTATGATAATATTGGGGGACCTGATCACACCTCTCAGCATTGGACAGATCATTTAGGCAACAAATCAACAGGGTAACCATTATTGTTTCAGAAGGAGAGAAGAAATCTAGGGTAATTAGAGGGTGGAGGGAGGAGAGAGGGGAGGATGGGGAGAGATTGGACAAGGGGCATGAAGAATAATTACGATTTGTAACAATATGTATGCTAGTAATATTGATTTGATCTACATATCTCAATGTTGAACCCCCAAAATATGTATAATCAATTTTGATTCAATAAAAAAATAAATTTAAAAAATAAATAAATGAAAATAAATTGTCTTACCACCCTGCACACTACGCTCATGGTTGATTCATGTTGGTCTCTCCCACTAGACATTAAGCTCCTGATAGCAGAGGCTGCACCCTTTTTTCTTCTACAACTAGCATGTGTCCTGGCATAGTAAATATTTTGAATAAATGAATGAGAGAATGAATAATCCTTAATTCTCACAGGCAGTTGAGCACATTATATGTAGTAATTTCCGTACTTTTTCTCTGACAGAGAAATTGAGTCCAGGGAAATAAATTAACGTGATTAAGGTCACACAGCTGGTAGGTACTAGGGCCACGATTCCCATGCAGTTATTTGGGATTTCAGAATTAGCGCTAGTAATTATGTAATTACTTTTTCTTTTTTTTTTTGACGGCCAGTTCAGGGATCCAAACCCATGATCATGGTATTGTAAGACTGTGCTCTAATAGTAATTACTTTTTAGTAGAAGATATATAAACACCTAATACAGTGCCTGGCACACGTGGGTACTCCATATATTCTGATTTAGCAGCTGTAGAAATATTTTTAAAAGGTAAACTCCATGTGTTACTACTGTATTTAAAACACTCCAATGGCTTCCCATCATATTCAGAATAAAATCCCATCAGGCCCTGTGTGAGCAGATCCCTGTCTATCTTTCTGACCTCATCTTCTGCCCCTTTCCAGCTCTTTCATTCTGTTCCAGCTACAAAGGCCTTGTTCTTCAACCTGGAGTATTACAGTTGATCCTTGAACAATGCAGGGATTATGGGTACTGACCCCTGTGCAGTTGAAAATTCGTGTAACTTTTGAAGACTTAACTACTAACAGCCTACTGTTGACCTAGAAGCCTTACTGACAACATAAACAATTGGTTAACACATATTTTACACGTTACATGTATTATATGCTGTATTCTTACAGTAAAGTAAGCTAGAGAAAAGAAAATGTTATTAAGAAAATAATAAGAAAAAGAAAATACATTTACAGTACTGTATGTATACTTATTGAAAAAATCCATGTATAAGTGGATCTGTGCATTTCAAACCCATGTTGTTCAAAGGTCAACTGTATTTCATCTATCCAAAATGTTCTTCACTAATTTAGTCACATAATTAGTTTCTTTACTTCATTCAATTCTTTATTCAAATGTCATTTCAATCTTCTGTTGCTGAAATATGCCTCAGTTGCAATCACTCTTTATCCTCTTCTGCTGCTTTACTTTTCTTTATAGTGCCTATCACTATAGTTATTTGTTTATTGTCTTTCTCCACTTTGTATGTCTTGCCTCTGTAATGTCTACAATGTGTCTGCCACAAAATAGACACCCAATAAATGTGTATTGAATATGAGAATGAATGAATACCCAAGAGGATGGAGTGTGCCCGCTGATCATACCTAGATATGCACAGGCAGTAGTTTTTTATTTTCTTAAATAGTGGAGTGTAGCGATTAAAGAGCATGGTGTTTAAGCCAGCCTGCCTGGCTTCTTACCTAGCTCCTTCATCCACTAGCTACGTAACCTTGGATGTATAACCTAACCTTTTGGTGCCTCAATTTTCTCATCTACAAAGGTAGGAATACTGACTCAGGATTTTTATGAAGATTAAAAACTTAATAATGGAAACGGTTTAGCACTGTTGCATAGTACACAGGCACTTAAGCAGTTGTTGCAAGAAATTGAATTCAGTGGGATTTTTTCTTTTTTTCTCTTCTCCTCCTGATTTCTTCCAAACATGCCATCCTGTTACATTATTCAGGTTTGGGATTTTAGGAGTGGGAAAGAGTGAGACATAGAATATTAGATAGGTGAAAATATCATTTGAGGGCTATGGAGGGTAATATGTCTAGATTTTCATACTGTGGATAGGGTTTGATATATCCCTTAGTGAATAAGCAAAAAACCCTTATTTAAATTCATCAATCTTTAAAAAAAGATGCCTGTCTTCTTAATTTTTAGTTTTTAAATTCTGCTGTAACTTTGGAGCCTTTCCCATTGTTAGAAATTAATCTGTACTGCTTGTTTTTTTTCTTGTATGGCCTCCCTAATTTTACTGTTATAATACAAATGTTAATATTTCTATGTAGGTTGCATAAACAGTCTAATGATTTGATATAAACTCTTTCTTTGTATGTGCCCTGCTTAGACAGGCCTTTATTTGACATAATGTTAATTACTTGTGACTTTTTAAATCCCAACTTCATATGTCACTATTTTTTATTTAAGAAACAAAAATGAGGGCTGGCTGGTTAGCTCAGTTGGTTAGAACATGATGCTGATAACACCAAAGTCCAAGGTTCAATCCCTATACTGGGCAGCCACCAAAAAGCAAAAATCATCACAATGTGGTATTATTGAATTAACTTTTATATGTAGAACTGTGGACCATGTGTCTTTCAGAGGTGAAAATTTACTGAAAGAGCTTTTTGTTTTCTTTTTTCAGGTTGACAAAGATGCTGAATTAGTGGCCCAGTGGAACTATTGTACTCTGAGTCAAGAAATATTAAGACGACCGATAGTTGCCTGTGAACTTGGCAGGTATGGTTCCTTTACTTAGTGAAGATGAGTTTATTAAATGATTTTGAAGGTTTTAGTGTGTAAATGCAGTTCTTGATTCATCAAATATGAATTATCCCAAGCAAACTTGTGAGGAATAGGTTATCATTCCCTGTCTCTAAACATAGTTCTGCACTCTCCTAATCAATTAGGTTGATTTAGTCCATGGTTTGAAAACTCAGGAGCCAATAGGAGCTAAGTTATAAACATAAATGCATGAAGGAGTCATGTGAGGTGTAGTAGGGAATGGTGGGGAATGGAAAACTGGAGAGTTTGTGTCCTGTCTAGAGAGGGAGCTGCTACTCAGTTCCGGCTAGTTCTTAAATTTCAAGAATGTGGGCCTAGTGATTCCAGATCTTCTGAGTTTTATTTTTTAAGATTGAAAATATGTACTTTTACATTAAATTTCCCAATTTTTATTTTTTCATTTTTTTCTTTTTATTTTTTTAAAAAGATGACCGGTAAGGGGATCTTAACCCTTGACTTGGTGTTGTCAGCACCATGCTCTCCCAAGTGAGCTAACCAGCCATCCCTATATAGGGATCTGAACCGTTGGTCTGGGTGTTATCAGCACCACACTCTCCCAAGTGAGCCACGGGCTGGCCCTAAATTTCCCAGTTTTTAAAATCCTTGTTCAGGTCACCTTCAACCCTCAGATCACCAGTTTGCTACCCTTGATTTAAACTAGTTCTTTCTTTGTATGCTCTGGAAATAGTTGAAAGAGGGTTAATTACTTTTTAGTAATGCAGGGCATTCTTATTACCAACTGTAAATGACTTTCGAATTGTTTTCAATTTATTCTTCCTTCTTTTTTGGTTATTTGAAAGTTGATTGTTGCCATCATATTTTGTCTAATCCTTATGTTGCAGACTTTATAACAAAGATGCCGTCATTGAGTTTCTCTTGGACAAATCTGCTGAAAAGGCTCTTGGGAAGGCAGCATCTCACATTAAAAGCATTAAGGTAAGACTGGTGATTCTGAAGTGTTCCAAGGGTCTCAGTGATTGAGGTTTATTTTACAGAATTCATGTACATTAAAGATGAAACTCAGAAATTTGAAATTCCAGTCCCACCGAGCCATCTAATACAGGTACAATCTTGGAAAGTTACTTAAATCTCAAGCCAGGAGTTCCCACACATATACTTCCTGCATCATAAATCTGTTGTGATTTTGTGTATGTGAATGTGCTTTGAAAATTCTTAACATGCTCTATGAAGTATTGGGAGGCATTATTTTTGTAATTAAGACTTAGCTACTTGAATTTTGGATTTGGAAGACACTTTCATAGAATTAGGGAATTTTATAGGTAGATCACTGTTAAATCATTGTGGTTACTTGCTGCTGATTAGAAGATCTGATGGCAATTAAAGTTCTCTCATAAAAATGGAAAAACATGTTTTTTAGTAAAAGAAATTTGTTGAGAAGACAAAATCTTTCAAATTTGGTCAAAGAAAAAAAATCAGAAAGATAGTAAAGAAATTGAGACCCAACAGGATAATCAAACCCTTCATCTCATTGTAAATGACTTGCATGATGCCACATGTCTAGTTAGTGAAGCGTTTCAGCCAGAACCAGATTCCCTGATTCTCCATCTTAAGGCTTTAGGCTTTTTTATTTTTTTTCTTATTAAGCTTTTTGTTTGAATTCTTGGAGGTGATTACAGGATATGTGTATTTCAGGTAAGTTAATAATTTTGAGATGTAGCTAATCATTTATCTTGGGAGAAGAATTATTCATTTCTGAAAAACTGGATAGCATGAATTATCTTACTTCAAAAATGCAGTTATCATTGAAATTATACAACAATTCTGGACTTAAAACACGTACAATATTCAATTTTATGGGGTTGAATCTTTAATGCAAAAAAAAGAAACTCTAAGAAATTGAAACAGTAAAGACAAAAGGATCCAAATAAAACAATGCAAATACACAAAGTTGTTATTATTACTGTCAATTAACACTCCACAAATTCTGTGAGCAGGGAACTTGATGAGACACATGCTAGCTCTGGACCAGCAAGCGAACTGTGTGAATGGTGGCTTTCCTTTCAAGGCTTTCAGCTGCTCTCCAGAGTACTGAAATCAAAGTGGTCTCATTAAATATGAAGAAATGCCATGAACGCAAAAAAGCAGAACTGTTGGGCCGGCCCGGTGGCGCACTGCTACAGTGCGCCGCTTGGGAGCGCAGCAGCGCTCCCGCCGAGGGTTCGGATCCCACATACAGACCGGTTCCCGCTCACTGGCTGAGCGAGGTGCGGGCGCAGCACCGAGGGTTGCGATCCCGTTGCCGGTCCCAGTCCGGTACGGGCGCGACACTGAGGGTTGCGGTCCGTTGCTGGACACGAAAAAAGACAAAAAGGAAAAAAAAAAAAAAGCAGAACTGTTGAATCAGATGCCTTATAAAGCTGAATTTTGGAAGACTTGAATGGCTTTGTCTTGGAGTATGACAGTATTTTCTGGGTAATATTCTGCCTTAGATTCATTAGGCCATGGCCTCACTGATTTTACTGTCTGTTCAACTATTGCATAAACGTAGATGGTCAGTAATATGGAACAACCTTTGTAAGGATTCTTCAGCAGGGAGAGAAAGTGTTCCTTTCTGGGTGGAACTAATGCAAAGCTTTCTTGGAGTAATTCTTGATGTGAGAAGTTATGTTTTCTTAAATAAAGTATTTGTAAAATAGAAATTACTTAACTAATTTACTTGCTAGTCAGTGCATTTGAAAAATCTTGTTTCTGGGGCCAGCCTGTGGCTTACTCGGGAGAGTGCGGTGCTGATAACACCAAGGCCACGGGTTCGGATCCCATATAGGGATGGCCGGTTTGCTCACTGGGTGAGCATGGTGCTGACAACACCAAGTCAAGGGTTAAGATCCCCTTACCGGTCATCTTAAAAAAAAAAAAAAAAGAAAAGAAAAATCTTGTTTCTGTACAATTTATGATTTATTTTTATATCCATGTTTATTGATGGCCAAAGGAAAGTAACTAGGATAAAGAGGTTTGGATGAGAAGGGAGTAGAATAACAATTTGTTTGTTGATTTAGGTGGTAATTAAGGCAAAGGATGATCCATTTATCAAATGAATTTTTAAAATATTAATGGTTTTTCCCAGAATGTGACAGAACTAAAGCTTTCTGATAATCCTGCCTGGGAAGGGGATAAAGGAAACACAAAAGGTGACAAGCATGATGACCTCCAGAGGGCACGTTTCATCTGCCCGGTTGTGGGCTTGGAGATGAATGGCCGACACAGGTCAGTAATGGATGTGGGACAGACGATGTGGGAGGCTGGTGAAATAATACTGGTTTTGTTAGGATTTGTGCCATAGCTTAGCAATCAAATGGATTTCTTTACAGTGTCCTTGGGTAGTGCCTTCAAGGAAATGGTGCTCAGTCATGAGCATGTTTGTTCCCCATCAGCCATTTGTACTATGACTTCCAAGTCCGCTCAGCTTTGTTGTCTGTGGCCTTCTGATCTTGAGATAGGAAAATCCAAAGTAAAGTGGGAGTTAAAACAGTTCTCATATGAAACTTATGAAACCTGAGTTTGGTTATTTGATCATCTTTTCCTATGGGACAGAAAGCAAAGGGCAAATGTTTCCCATCAAAACAAATCCCATTTCATTATAATTGCTAAAATTTATGCAATGGCAAACAGTGTTATAAAATGTGTGATTGATTGGTCAGCTAAAGGCCCAGCTAGTAATGATAACTTGCTTTGATTTTGTAGCTAACAGATCCTCTGGCTAGAGCACCAGAAATCCTAGGTTTGAGGCTTATGTAGCAAATATAAGTGACCTGTGTATTTTCCTCTTTAAAAACTATAAATGTTGAATGGATTAGTAGGTGCCTTTTTGTAGAATGTCTAACTAAGCAAAAGTGTTAAGCCCTTTCCCCACCAACTGGAAGTATCTTTAATAATTCGTGGTCCAGACTGCCCTCTGGAATCTTCCATCTAACACATGACATACTGAAAAGTAGCATTTTTCACTACTTTCATTCAGGAAAGGGGGGTGGAAAGCATCTCAATTAAGTGAACTTTTTTTATTCAGCTATAGACAACCATATTTAATCTTGAGCATTCTGGCACGTTTCTGTATATTCATTTAACAGATACATGTGGGCACCTTCACATGTTGCACACAGTGTGCTTATGTGGCAGACTACCTGCCATGCTCTGAAATGGAATAACCTGGGGCTTCACAGATTTGGAGAGAAGTAAAATTTAAGGCCCAAGGACCTTTGGCTTTTAAAGATTATACTCTTCTTCAGATAATCCAAATTTAAACCATTTAAGGTTGTCTTTTAAACTTCATCATTTGGGTCAAGGAGGAAATATTCTGTGGAACCAGACTTATTCACTTAATCTTGTCCTACTTCTTTTCATATTTTTATTTATTTACGTGTGTGTGTGTGTGTGTGTGTGTGTGTACATTGAGGTGAAAGTCATGTAACAAGGTGAAAGTCACATGACAAAAATTGACCATTTTATTTATTTATTTATTTTTATTTTTATTTTTTTCTAAAAGATGACTGGTAAGGGGATCTTAACCCTTGACTTGGTGTTGTCAGCACCACGCTCAGCCAGTGAGCGAACCGGCCATCCCTATGTGGGATCCGAACCCGGGGCCTTGGTGTTATCAACACCGCACTCTCCCGAGTGAGCCACGGGCCGGCCCAAAAACTGACCATTTTAAAGTGGATGTTTTAGTGGCATTTAATACATTCACAATGTTGTGCAATCTCCACCTTTATCTATTTCCAAAATATTGTTTTCACCTGAAAATAAAACTCCCTATCATTAAACAGCTACTCCCTATTTCTCCCTACCCCAGCCTCTGGCAACTACCATTCTGCCTTCTGCCTCAATGGATTTACCTGTATCTGGATATTTCATATAAATAGAATCATATGATATTGTTGTGAGGCACCCTCCCACAAGAATGCACTGACGCGCCACTCGTGCAGAAAAGGGCAGTTTATTTTCTTCACTTGACCAGCGTCCGTCTCCCAAGGAGCAACCAAGGAAGAGTGGCCTTGGGCCTTGGTCTTGTGGGGTTTTGAAACACAAAAACTACATCCCGTTGGCACACGGGTTTGTCCAGGTGCACAAAGCAAGCTAGGGAGC
Organism: Galeopterus variegatus; assembly: GCF_000696425.1. Lineage (NCBI taxonomy): Eukaryota > Metazoa > Chordata > Mammalia > Dermoptera > Cynocephalidae > Galeopterus > Galeopterus variegatus. The sequence continues at coordinate 125,895 of NW_007729477.1, forward strand.
TAGGTCACAGAAGCCAAGAATGAGCCGTTAGAGCAATCAAGCATACAACTTTTCATTGTGTATGTTCCCATATGATAGTTCACTGTGTATGCTTCCTGTTCCCATGTAATCATTTACTGTGTATGGCACCTGTTTCTGTGCAACGGCTTTTGTTTCAATGAGAAGGTCAATGGTTTCTCATGCAGAAGGGGCGGGGGTAGTCTGCACACGGGGTAAAATGGAGTTACTTAGGTTAAGCAAGCAATTCTACAAAAGCAGATAGCGTATGTTATGAGGGTGTGGGGAGCTCTATTTCAATATGTGACCTTTTGTGTCTGGCTTCCCACTTCTTTTTAAGAAAACTGTGGTTCACCACAAGAGAGGAACTTATCAGAAACAAGCTCAACTGTGGGGTCTTGAGTTGGGAGTTACCTGTAGCCTGTTGCTCTGATTGTGGCTTCCCCTAGTTTTTTCCCTTTTATTTGCAGGTTTATCTCTTCTCCTTTTTCTCTTATTTTTTTAAATTGAGCTTTGCCTGTTTTGGCTTTGTCCTCCTGTGATTAATAAAGCCTCTGCTCTCGAATATCAATTTTTGGATTAGTTTGGTATATTTAGTAAAGTTTGTATAATAAAGATTTAAATATAGAGAAAAACAGAAATAAACTACTAATGTAATGTAAACATTGGGCCTTTGTTCAAAGCAAATAACTTTCAGGCCGGCCTGTGGCTCACTTGGGAGAGCGTGGTGCTGACAACACCAAGTCAAGGGTTAAGATCCCCTTACTGGTCAACTTTTAAAAAAAAATTTAAAAAGAAAATAACTTCCTAATTTACTAATAAATAGGATTTTTTTGTTCAAAACAATATTTAATGCAGTGTTATTAATTGGATTTTTGTCAGGGCAATCTGCATCTGCTATACTCCCTCGGAAATTAGAGAAAATTCTATTGTGGCATTTTTTGAGGACTATATTAAGTAAAATGTAAAAATACTTTTTGCCTCTCTCCCCAAGTCCTAGCCTCCAGTGGCAGTATTATTAGTTGTTTGGTATTTAATATTCTCCTCCTCCACGCCACACACCCACATGTGCTTCCCCATACCTCTGAAAATAGACATATAAATAAACATGTATTCTTCCCAAACAGTCATAAGGTCATATTGTACATATTTTGTAAACTGTTTTTTTCCTACTTCTTCATCAAATTTGAACATGTTTTCATAGCCTTAAATACAGATTTACCTTATTCTTTTTAATTGCTCTATGGGTGTTAATAATTTATTTAACCATTTCTCTATTGATGAGCATTTAGGTGGTTTTCTTCTCTCCCTTGTTACAGTACTGTACTACACAACTTCATAAGTACATATTTAAGTACATATTTATATATTTGCATACTTGTGGGCATGTTTCTATCAGAGAAATTTCTAGAAGTGATACTTTACTTGATATTACCAAATTGTCCTCCTAAATTGCTATACTGTGTTGTACTCACCCACCAACCAATATGCCTATGTCCTTGGACTAGATACCTTTAATTTCTATAATTATTGCCTGCCTGATAGATAAAAAATTACATGTTGTGGTTTTGGAAGGCATTTTTTTAACATTTGAAGTTATGAATCTTTTCATATCTTTGGCCTTTATATATATATTTTTGTGAACTGCATGTTAATTCCCTTTGCACATTTTTAATTTAATATAATTTTATTTTATTATTATTTTTTTGGTGGCTGGCTGATATGGGGATCTGAACCCCCGTACCGGACCGGACCGGCAACGGGATCGCAACCCTCAGTGTTGCTCCCACACCGCGCTCAGCCAGTGAGCGGCCAGTCTGCACATGGGATCCGAACCCTCGGCGGGAGCGCCACCACACTCCCAAGCGGCGCACTGTAGCAGTGCGCCACCGGGCCGGCCCCCACACACCATATTCTAACCAAGTGAGCTAACCAGCCAGCCATCTCCATTTTTTAATTATATTATTTACTGTTGTTTTTTAAGACCTCTTTGAATATTCATGAAATAAACCCTGAGCCTCATATATATTTAAAATATTCTCTCCCCGGTGGCGCACTGGATAAGTGCGCCGCTTGGGAAGCGCGGCAGCGCTCCCGTCCGAGGGTTCGGATCCCACATGCAGACCGGTTCCCGCTCACTGGCTGAGCGAGGCGCGGGAGCAACACTGAGGCTTGCGATCCCGTTGCCGGTCCCCGGTCCGGTACGGGGGCAACACTGAGGGTTGCGATCCGTTGCCGGACACGGAAAAAAGACAAAAGACAAAAAAAAAATAAAATAAAATAAAATAAAATATTCTCTCCCTGAGTTTCTGTTCTGTCTTTTGACTTTCTATGTTTGTGGTTTTCATTTTGATATATTTTATTTTTTGTTTTGGACATACAGATTTTTTTTTAATGGGATAAAATGTAACAGCTTTTTTCTTCATGGTTCTTGGCCTTTGTGTAAACTGAGCAAATGTTAATAGATAATGTGGGTTATAATTTTTGAGTTCTTGTTTAGGTCATTCTCCATGTTGGATTATTTTTCCAGGTTCTGCTTCCTTCGGTGCTGTGGTTGTGTGTTTTCTGAACGAGCCTTGAAAGAGATAAAAGCAGAAGTTTGTCACACAGTGAGTTCTTGACATACACCATTTGTTGCTTCTCAGTAGCTGAGGAAATCTGTTGGCTTAGGCTTCCTACCTTTGACATTTAAATATCCTAACGTTCTTTCTGAAACACAGATCTGATAGGTTGCTTCTCTGCTTAAAACCCTTCGGCGGCTCTGGCTCTTCATTGCTGAAAATACAATCTCAAACATCCTCGTGTCACCTGACCACTGCCTGCCTGTCCAGGTCAGACCACACTTGGGCTGTTCCCTGAACATGCTTCTGTCTCCTGGGCCTCTATTCCCTCCACCCTGTCAGCCCAGAGGGCCTTGCTACCCCATGAGCCTTAGATCCAGAGTTCTTATATCCTCTGTGAATCCTTCTTGCTAAACCTCCTTCCATGTTCCCTGGGCACCTTGTTATATCACCTCTCTCATCATAATGTAATTGTGTATTTATGTGTCTGTTTTCCCACTGGACTGTGAGTTTTTGAGGGTGGAGATCAAGGCTTATTCATCTGTCTGTCTCCAGGGCATGCAGCATGACCTCAGTGAATACTCACAGAGTGAGCAGATAACTTGATGTGAGAGCTAGCCTTTTTTCTCGGCTCACATGAAGGAACTACTGATGACTTTGCCTTAACAGTGTTGTTGCTGAAGCCGAGAACATTTGTGTCTCTGGCCTTCTGCTAGCCCATGTAAAGCCTGGTATTTAGTTTAATGTCATGCATGCCAGCAGCTCCGTTCTGTATTAGCTCTGCTTAAGTTTCATTAGGCCCCCGTTGTATTGCTTCTCCCTGTTATGAACAGTTCTTTCAGTCAACAGCTTTTATTGAACAACTGTTATGGGCCAACCCTTGTCCTAAGCACTGTTTGGTGGGATATCATGGTGGGTAAGATCGATAAAGGTCCTTGCCTCATGAATCCCACATTCCAGTTGAGGAGGTAGACACTTAAATAAGTGAGCAAGGCAATATCAATTGTGACCAATGCCAGGAAGGAAACACACAAGATGATGTAACGGAGGGAGAGAGGCTACCTTAGTAGTGGTCGACGAAGGCCTCTCTGGAGGTTTGAGCTAAGACCTAAAGGGCACAAAGCCAGCTGTGCAAAGCTTGAGCAGCAGCCTCTTAGGCAGCAGGAACAACATGTGCAAAAGCTCCAAAGTGACAGAGGACTTCGCTCGTTCAAGGAACAGAAAGTGTGGCCAGGGTGGAGGGCAGGAGAGGAGAAGTAGATGAGATTGAATGGTCACATTGGGGCTTGTGGATTTTATTCCAAGAGCAGTGGAAAGCCAAAGGGCAGCTTTAAGCCATCCGGGATGTACTTTAGTTTTAAAATGATCCCTCTGTAAAAGAAGCTAGGTCTGGAGGAGGACACACTGGACAATTCCATTTATATAAGGTTCAGAGACAAGCTGTTATGTGAGAAGCCAATTGGTGGTGAAGAAGTTAGTGGGGGGCATTTGAGTTGTTTCCAGATTGGGGTGACTATGAATAAAACCTTCATAGAATTTGGAATCTGTCTCATTAAGCTTACTTTTAAGAAAAGAAATTCAAAGAATGCATTTGGGCATTGATTTTTACTATTTAGTCATTTAGTTATTTATTACGTCTCCTGTATTAAGATGATGGTATCAGTGTTCCAAGGAAAAATAAGACTTGGATGACATAGTCTCTTGTGCTCAAGCAGACTACATTCCTGCAGGATTCATAAGTTATATGAAACATCATGTTCTACTTTGTTTTTTGACGCCAGGATGGTAAAGATGTTATTGGTGTTCAGGGCCAGGAACTTTCTTTTGTTTGTGCTGTTGAAAAAACTTTTTACGAAGGGGAGGCATTTGTTCTGGGCCTTGAAGGAAGAGCGTGGTTTTCATCAGCCATACTCTCCTGGAGACTGGCCTGATTGCTGGGGGGGTGGGTGGGGGGTTACTTTGAGATGGTCCTCGGACAGGATGCTAAATATCTCTGCAAGACATCATCTAGTGAGGTAGTAACTTCCATTTTGGCTCTCCTGCAACCTCCTGCTTGCTTTGAGGATAAAGTCTCTGTTTGGTCCTACTATGTTTTTAACACTTCTCTTAACACTTGCTAATAGCCTAAAAGAGAGTAGATCTTAAGCTCAGAGCTTTGACAGGCAGGATCTAGGGAGAGAGTTTTGTCTTCTCTGTGTTTTTATGGTTACTTTATATTTATGGCAAAGGGTACTGTTACTATATTTATGATAGGAATATATAGTTAACTTAAATAAATTTAAGTAGAAACAATGTGTAGATTTAAAGAAAAATACTAAAATATTGATAGTACAGTTGGCAGGGGAATTCCTGAAGTTTGTGAAACACTGTCAGAAGTGATTGTGTGTGTTGGTGGGGGAGGGAAAGGAGTAGAAGAGGAGGGGGTGTTGAGATGAGGAAGAGGAGCAGGAGGAAGAGCGGTGGCAGCAGCATTTGGGGCAGAAGTGTCCAAGGCAGCCTATGGAGATGGGGGCAGAAGGTGTCGTTAAGGTGCAGGTGGGCCATTAGGACTGTGGAGTGGGTACAGGAGCGGGGAGAGAAGCCAGAGACAAAAGTCTGACTGGATTGTGAAAACCTTCAAATGCCAGACTGGGAGCAGGCACAGTTGGGAGTGCAATAGGGAGCCAGCTGGAAGGTGCTTTGGGAACATAAATGTGTAGACTTGTGTAGGCTGGACAGGGAGAAAAGACTAAACAAGAACAGGAGCTTGACAGCAGGCATGAAAAAGGATCCTCTGTAAGAAGCATTGTGAAGGGAGGGGACTCCGCTAGAGTGGAATTCCTGCCAGCAAGAAGGGAGCTTTGCATATGCCCTATGTTCAAGTGTGCACGTGTTTTCACAAATAGTGTGCAGGGCATTAAGTGTTAGACACGTTTGCAAGTACACACAAAGTCTACTTGAAAGAATATACATAGAAGAAGATGGGAAATGAAGCTGTAATTTAGAACAGAAGTCAAATGACTTAAATCAGTGGTTCTAAAATCTCCTCGATAGTTTGTTAAATTCCCATTCGCTGTCTCAGACTCACTAAGTAAAAATCTTCAGGATTGGTATAGAGCCCATGGATTTCTAGTTTTTACGAGTTTCCAAAATAATTCTAATGGGCAGCCACGTTTGGAGAACTCACTGATGTAAAGCAAAGTTTTTTTTCTTGTGCCCATCTCTTAGATTGGTGTGTGGTTGTCCTTTGCATTGGCTGGTCTAAAACCTCCATGCTAGTGACTGTGCTGACACACGTGCCGCAAAACAGTACTGTGTGCAAAAAGCTTCACAGAGAAGTGGGTTTTGCTTCATGGAAATACACGTTACAGGGAAACTCTGAGGTCATGTTGTTGGTGCTTGGGAAATTTTACTGAAAGATAGTAAACATTTGACCGTCTGTACCTGAGCACTTCAAGGGAAGGGAAGGAGGCAGGAGGAAAGAGGAACAGAGCTACGTCAGGGCTGCGCAAGGGGAAGCAGAGACCAAGTGATGACGAGGAACACTGGCTCCTCCCATTTCCTAACGAGGCTGCTGTTGCCCTTGAAACCTCTGCAGTTAAGGCAGGTCACTGGCTGTAATTCAGGAATACCTCAGAGAGAACATTTTCTTAAAAACAAATCTGTTGCCTGAAGAATAAGACAACGAGCACTTTCCACTTATGTAATCTACACAAAAATGCCTTTGCTTAGCTAGGTACTCTATGCATTAAAAACAAATCTGTTGCCTGAAGAATAAGACAACGAGCACTTTCCACTTATATAATCTACACAAAAATGCCTTTGCTTAGCTAGGTACTCTATGCATTAGTTTGCTAGGGCTGCTATAACAGTACCACAAACCAGGGGACTTAGAAATATTTTGTCTCATAGTTCTGGAGACTAGAATTCCGAAGTCAAGGTGTTGGCAGGGTTGGTTTCTTCTGAGGGCTGTGAGGGAAGGATCCATTCCAGGCCCCTCTCCGTGGCTTGTAGAAGGTCTTCCTCTTCCAATTGTTTTCCCTCTGTCATGTCTGTCTCAGTGTCCAAATTTCCCCTCACCAGTCATATTGGATTAGAACCCACCCTAATGACTAATCTTAACTAATTACGTCTGCAACCCTATTTCCAAATAAGATTACATTCTGAGGTACTGGGGGTTAGGACTACAACATATGAATTTGTGGGGGGGGGGACACCACTGAACCCATAATTACTGCACAGTTTAGAAATCACAGAGCATGGAGCAGTCAGAGCACACCTAGAGTGGAAATCATTCATTCATTATTTATTCACACACTCTTTCTTAGTCTGTTTTGTGCTGCTATAACAGGACACCTGAGACTGGATAACTTAGAAAGAATAGAAATTTATTTTATCACAGTTCTGGAGGCTAGGGAGTTCAAGAGCTAGGTGCTGGCATCTGGTGAGGGTCTTCCTGTTGTGTCATAACATAGTGGAAAGCATCATATGGGCAAGAGACAGAGAGAGCAAGAGATGGCCAAAATTGTCCTTCTTTAACGAACCCCCTCCTGTGATAATGGCATCAATCCATTTATGAGGATGGTGCCCCCGTGACCCATACACCCCCCATTAGGCTCTGCCTCCCAGCACCGCTGCATTGGGGATCAACACATGAATTGGGGGACACATTCAGACCATAGTACAACCAATACCAAGTGGATGTTATACATCAGTTTTGGCTCCCACACCGTTCTCACCTTGGAACTATCAATCTCTCTGGGCCTCAGATTCTAATATGTAAAATGAAGGAATTATAGCAGATTCTCAGATGCTTTTCTCATATTTTTATTTTATTTTTTGTTTGTTTGTTTTGGCAGCTGCCTGGTACAGGGATTGCTTTCCTTTTAGACCCAGAATTCTAAACAATAACACTTTAAAATGAGAAAATAAATTAAGTGATGAGTTGGTATACTGCTATCAGGAATCAAACTCCAATTTCTAATTAAAAGTTTCTAAAGTTATACTAATTGTATTGATCAGGTTTGGCTAACTGCTATTAACAAACAATCCCCAAATTCCAGGGGCTAATACAGCAAGAGTTCCTGGTCAAGCAGCTCTCTTCAAGGGTAACTCAAAGATTCAGGCTCCTGCTGTCTGGTAGCTCTGACACCTCTGGTCTGAGAAGTATTCCATCTTCGGTTGACTTGATGGGAAAGAGAAGGGAGCATCTGTCTTTAGGAGGATTTTATGGGCCAGGCCTGGAAGTGGCATTCGTCATTTCCGTTCCCATTCCACTGGCCAGAACACAGTATATGCCTGCACCTAACTGCAAGGGAGCCTGGGAAATGTAGTCTGGCTGGATGCCGAGGAAGAAAAGGCCGACACTAGCCATTTCTGCCAAACTCTGCCAAAAGGAAGAGAATGGTACAGTTTCAGGAACTGCCGTAAATTATGAAAATGTGAATGAAGGAAGATAAAGCCACAGTGTCAAAGTTCAGAACAGATGTTTCATTTTTTAGGTACTGTCTGAAATTTAGAGAAACCAGTGTCATAAAAACAGCGTCAGGAACTTCACCGGTATTTAGAGTATGCATTTTCTCTACTTTTCAGTCTGTAGCTTCACCAACATGTGGCTTTTCAGTTCACTAAGAGACTGAAGGGTTTGAAATAGCTTTGGTTCTGTGTTCTGAAACACAGGGTGTGCACTGTTGATTTCAGTAAAAAGGGTCCAAAGAGATGTAGTTGCTAGGTTTTTTTGTTTTTACTATAAACAAATCACTAGCCAAAAAATTAATTGTATTCCCCACTGTGTTCTTCACTTCTTGCAATAGGAAGAAACATATTGGAGTAATTAAAGGTTGCAAAATAAATGGTGTGCTTGTTACTCAAAGTGTGATCCATGGATCTGCAGTTCTGGCATTACCTGGGAGGTTGTTTTTTCGTTTCCTAAAAAATGCAGACTCTCAGGCCCCACCTCAGACCTGCCAAAATAGAATCTGCATTTTAATAGAATCAAGTGATTTGTATGCAGAGTAAAATTTGAAAAGTGCTGACATATATATTAGAAGTGTATGTGATCAATAGCATTTGGCTTGCTAGATCTCTGGCTTCATTTATTTAGGCTTTGTAGATAGGTGAATGATGTGTGTAGATGTTTTAAAGTTGGAAGTAAAATAAAAAATGTATACTCACCCTGTTTTTTTGCATTCTATTTATGGAGGGGGTGGAGTAGAAAGGGGAAAAGTTAAGTAAAGGAAGTGGGTATCTTCAGAAGTGATCAGCTAATTCTGATTTCCACTTTTGGCCTCCTTCAGATTATTTTAGCTTTCTGCCACCTTTATGGTCTTTGTGAATATTAAACCTCAAGGAATTGCATAAAATACAGCATAGGCAGCCTTAAACTTTTACATGTAAGAAAAATCTAATAGAAAAATTGAACAGTAAACTTTATTTTTTTTTTATTTATTTATTTTTTTTCATTTTAAACAAGAAGTTTATTTAAACAACAAGACGCTTGACTTGAAGGGAAAACTATCTAGGATTCATTTTTTAAGAGTAATTTACCCCTACTTAAAGACAGATTGCCCTACATGTAACAGCTACGTACAAAAAAGTTATAAAATTGTCCTTGGTTTTACAATGATAAATGAAAAACATTAAAATTTTCCAATCAAACAAGGTATGTAAGGATTTTTATGTTGTTGGGGTTTTTTTTGTTAAAACAGTGAGAGCAAAATAACTTACTGGAATATAAAGATAAGAGCTGAATGAGCATGCCACTAATGGAGAAAGGGGGTATTTTCACAGAACCAGTATTTTTTCCCATCCCATCTCCACTTGATGTCAATCAAAACATACCATTGGCCATTTAGTTAAAAAAAAAAAAAATGCAATATGTTTGTGCACATACACCAGTTACTTTATGTACAATAAAGGAACAGGGAAGGGGAAAATGAAAGAATAGCAAAAATTATACTGTAGTAGTCAGGATGTGATGGAACCAAACTGCAGTTTTCTAATTGAGAATGTATTCTTGGTCTGCAAGAAGAGAGTTCTGGAGTAAAGTAGCAGGTTCCCTTTCTAATAGACACCTCCTGTCTGCTGCTGGAACACATCAATTGTATCTTCATCCTCCATTTCCAACTGTGCAGGTGTGTCTGTTTCATTGATTGGCTGCCCGTCAAATCGGAATCTGATCTGCCTCATTGATAAACCCTGTCGTTCACAATAGGCTTTCATTAGTTTACTAAGTGGTGTTTGCCTCTTAATCTTAAACTGCACCACAGAACCATCCTGCCCCGCCACCTTCAAATTAATATGATCGTTGTTCTCAGTCTTGACTCCTTCCTTGGGCTTTTCGTCGGCCATGGCGAGCGCCGGAGTCTCCTCAACTGCCGCTTCACAAAAGACGTACCAGATCCGCACCGAACGAGCGCACAAGAACCACCAGGAGCGGCAGAAGTGAACAGTAAACTTTACATGTTAGCAAGAAGGTTCTATTCCCAGAAAGCTAGAGAAATTATCTCAGGATCCCTATTTTTACATAACCTTGGCAATATTTGTCAGACAGTTTTTACAAGTGATTTAATTTTGTTCTTTTACTTTATAAGTGAACACACCGAGAGTCTGATTCAGGATAGAGTGAGCACCGTGTTGGTTCTGGTGCTGACGGAGGCCGCAGCTTTCCCTCGCCTCCCTGGCCTGCCACCGTCATGGCACTGCCTGCCTCTTGGCCTCCCTTTCCATCACCTCTCCGATCTTCTACTGAAGCCCAGTCTCATGCTGCTTCATTCTACCCTGCCTTTGTTACCTTTATTGTTTTGATTTTATCGTGCTATTACTGAAATGATTTGTTCAGGAAGCTTTGTCCATGATGGTGTTTGAGCCTGTTGGGGGCAGGTATGTGTTTGAATTACCCCCTCTGTGTGTGGCGTAGTGTTGGCTTGGGCTCTGCTGCCAGGCTGCCTGCCTGGTCCAAGTCCTAGCTCCACCCTCCTCTAGCCATGTGCTCCTAGGAGGGTTCCATCATGGCCCTGTGCCTCAGTTTCTCATCTGTGAAAAGTGTCAGACATTATTCTGAGTGCTTCATTCAGATTAACACACTTGGTCCTCAACAGCCCTGGTGGGTGATGTTCTTACCAGGCCTTCTTCATCCTGTACGACTGTACTGCAGATTGGCATTGAAATTAAAGGAGGACAGGCTTGTGTTTGAAGTAACTTGAAAACATAAACATTTAAGATCTTTTTTTTTAAAATGGGGTTTGCATTCAGTTGTTAGTAAGTTGTTGTAAAATACAGGGCACATAATTGTGGTAAATCTGAGCTTTCTGAAAAACTAGTCAGAATGTAGCCAGTTAGTGACCAGGAGCACTGTGTTTGCCTGTAAAAATGTACAGGAGAGCGGAGGTGTGCTGTCACAGGCCTCTGTGTTCTTTGACAGTCTTAACATTTTCAATGTGTGCTTTCCTTGGAATTAGATATCTGAGGGGAAGAAATGTTTGTTTAAACAAAGATTTTAATATTCTGTGGTTCACTTAAATTTGATTTGTGGTGTCTGCCTTCAGAATCCCTTTTCTTTCTATTTAGCTTTGTGCTTCTCCAAGACTATTTCACTGACTTCAGTGGATCTTATTTCATTTCTAGGTGTGGGGAAGCTCCAGCTCACTGAGGCGCTTGTACGAGGGTACTTCAAAAAATTTGTGGAAAAATAGAATTAAGTGATAATATGAATTTTCCATGAACTTTTTGAAGTTTCCTCATACTTCGTCTTGAAATTATATGTTTATTTCTTTAGTTTCCTGTCCTGTGGTTCCTACTTTTCCTTTTTTTTTTTTTAAATTTGTTTTATGTTGTGCTATTTAATAGTTGTACATTTCAGTCTTGAACTCTTTTAGAGAAAGAGAGTATGTTTAAAGTTCTCATCAACATCAACAACAACATGAAAGTCATGGACTTCATAAGGGAGGAGACCTGGGTCTATGAATAGAGATAATGAAGACCATTCATGCCTTAGATTTGTGCTGTTCAACATGGCGGCTACTAGCCGCAGGTGCCTGTTTAAAGTTAATTAATTAATTAAAATGTTAAAAATTAAATAATAATTAAGAGTCACTTCCTCACTCACATTAGCCACATTTCACTGTACACTAGCCCCCTGTGCGCTAGTGGTTGTGGCTAGTGTTGGGCAGGTCACATGTAGAGTACATCCATCACCACAGAAAGTACTGGTAGAGTATGTATTGGGACTGCGGAAACTTAGGGCAGCCTTTTTAAGACTGTGTTTTCCAGTACAGATTAATTTCATTTTACCCAAAGATGTGGACTATTCATTATTTTTCTAGGAATGGCAGAGCAAAGTTAAATTGTTCTCTGCCAGCGAGGACTGTTTTAGCTAAGCATGTTTTCATTTTCAGTGGGAATTTGTTCTTTATTAGTATTTCATACACAGTAGCATCCAGACCTTCAAAATAAGATGTGGTGTTCTTTCTCCAGCTTGCATCTAAGCATCTGGAGATTTTGGTTTTCAGCAGCTGTTTACTGACGCTGTTGACCTTCCAGCTGCTTATCTGTTTGTCACCAGTGGCAGCTTGAGGTATTTTTTCTTGCACTATTTCTCTCCTAAAGTTATAAAAGTGGCCTATAATCGATAGTAGAGTCTCGTTGGTAGCATGTTTCTTAATTTATTTTAGGATTAATTTGTATCAAGCAGTCATTTTCCCATTCTTTCTTGTCTGGTTCAATGCTCTCTTGTTTCAAATCAAGGAAACAGTGATGCCAGTAAGAAAGCAAACACTCTTTGTCAGTTCAGTTTCATGTTAAAATGACTCTCCTGTCGAAAATGCCAGTGTGGCTCTACAGGAACTTCTGCCTGCCTGAGTACTTTGAGTCTGTGCCGCCTCTCTAAGCATGTAACCACGAGGGGGTCTGTTGAGGGCTCAAATTTGTTGGCAAACAAAGAAGGTGAATGAATGATCCATGGCAAGTCTCCCAGTCCATATACACAGGTATCTTGGACATAATGGCCTGCAAAAAGAAACACAAAACAGCTGCCTTTGTTTCCCCATCAGTTTATATTCACAAGAAATGTGGTGATTCTTCTAATGTCATTGGTAAGGCCTCTGCTTCTCAAGAGTTCACATCCCACAGCATTTCCATGATTGCATTCACAGGGGCTTTTATGTTGAGTTTTGAATTTGTGATGGAAAGGTACATTCTTATTCCTTCTGTTAGTGATTTCTAACATGTTTGATGGCTAATTTGGGTGAATATTGTGGAATTTTAGCGAGTCACAGACACAAGGGAGATAAAATAGCACTCATTTGCCTGGTAAAATCTAATTTCTGATAGAATCTAGGTTTTGTGAACTCTTCTTTCTTTATTTTTTCCCTTCTTTTATTTACTTATTGAAACATAATTGATTGTACATATCTGTGGGATACCACATTGAATATCAATACTCATGTGCATCATGAAGTTTTAAGTCGTTTCCTTGGTTCATAAGAATGTTGGTGGTTTTAGTAAGTCAGTGCTCCTATCTTTTACTTGTTTTACAGAGTGAGCATTTGATATAAATTTAAGTAATTATAATGGGAACTGTCCTGTATTTCCCATTGTAATTACCAGAGACGAACTCAGTGGCACTTTTTATGTGCCTGGCACTGTATTTGGCTCTTTCTACTCTCTTTTAATCCTCACAACATAACTATGAAGTGGTTTCTGTCATCACCCACAGCTCACAAGTGAGGCAACAGATTTAGAGAAGTGAGACCTCAGCTTTTTGGGGGTAAAGTCCATCCCTTTTGGAGACCTTGCTCTTTCTCTGCTCAGCTCCTTTCTGCTCTGTTTCTCCACAACAGCTAAATGATCCTACTTCAAAAAACCCATCTTAAGGAAATATTAACAAATATTATATTATATTAGTATTTGCATGCCCCAAAAGTTTGGTGTTGTTTGTAAGACTGAAAAAAATCAGAAGGAACATTTCTCCTATTGAGCTAGTGTTTATCTACATAAAGGGCCTGTGGTGATGTTATAAGTGGCAGCTGTTATCATGACTAAAATTATTTTAACAGACAGACATCCTTGGTATAATGTGATAGAATCTCAATAGAGTTACATTTAGCCAGTTGAAAATTATAAATATGAAGAGAAGCAGTGTAAAAAACTTAGGACATAAGTGAAAAACAAGTCAGCTACACCTTGATTATAACTGTATAACTGTAATTTTTCAGAGTTGTGTTAATGCTGTTTGAGTGATTAAAACTAATCGAGCTCTTTATTGCTGGTAATAATGGGATAGCTGTCATTCTGCGTGCAGAGTTAGGCTGTGACTCATATGGTATTTGGTGGCAGGCAGCTGCACCTCATGTGAGACCCAGCTCTGCCACTTGCTGTACCTTTGAGAATGACTTCACTTTTCTGAACCAGGGGCTCCTCATCTGTAAAGGGGAATGCTAATAGTTACTACCTGAGAATGGTTGTGAGGCTTACGTGCAGGCCCAGAGCCAGGACTCTCGGAGGCTTACCACCACCCCTGTGCCGGTGCTTGGCCTCAGTCAGGTGCTGACTAAATGCTGGCCACAAATAGCCGTGTCACTGCTTTACTGTGAGAACACTTTGCACACTGAAGCTAGTGATGGTAAGAATTTCCTGAAGTATTTACTTTTAGGGAATGATGACTTTGTTAGGATTTACAGTAACTAGATTTTTTCAGACAGTATTAAAACATTCAGGTTGGCACTATAAGAATTCTGAGTCATTATTATTGATAGCAACAACCCTTCATGACTTCAACCCTGTGCACACCTGAGGGAATTGTGTTTTCAGGAAGAATTTGTGCCCCTTGCTTTTCTGAGGATTTATTTACCAGTTCTGGCAACCCCAGTGTGTAATGACAAGGAGCACCTGCCTCGTAAAGAAAGGGCAAGGCCTGTTGTTCAACTGTCACATTCTTGCTATGTGAATAGCCACCTAATGGAATCATATCTACCTTTTAAAAAATACTGCACTAGAAAATTATCCCAGCCCTTCTGACCTGGCACCTCACAGGAGGATGGCTGTGCACCTGGCAGCAGGAATTACTCGCCTTTGAACTATTCTGGTATTTGAGTTTACATCTTTTAGTTGTCTGCAATCTGTTTATTTTAGGTCAGTCTGATAGACAGCTGGGAAACTGGGCAAATCTAGTTTATTTTGCATATCTGCTGTATTCAAATTCAAGGACCATACCCAAATGCACTATTAAAATAGGTTATCGCGTCTCAGTACAGTAGCTCCTGCCAGTGGTTAGGAAGCTGCTTGTAGACAAATGGCAGGGTCCAGATGTCCTTGAAGAGGCGCTGCTCTGCCATAGCCACCTTCAAATACAGTTTGCTCGAATCTTTCTGCACTTTCTGTCCCTCATGACCCGCAGCCCCATATAAGATCCCCCTATTGTCCTTTCCATGAACTTTCCCAGAGCATTTGCACATCTCTCTGCTGGACTCATTCACATTGTGCTGTGAATTGCTTGTCATCCAACTTGTTCTCCCCAAAACTGTCTGCTCCTCTCAGCTGTCTGCAAACTGTGGTTGGGGTGGATCAGGAGAGCTGGGCCTTCCATCTCTGCCCCCCAGAGTAGGCACGGGCAGCTCCACAGGAGCCACATTCCAGCTTCTCACTCCATAGGTATTTCCCCCAAGACTGATGTATCTAAGAACACCTCTGCAGTTCTCCTCCAACGCTTTCACAAAAGCGGGGCACCTCTCTCCACCATCCCACATCTTGCTTTGGTATATTGCCCCAGTAACTAAAACCTCTGAGACACCAGACAAAGGGACAGAAGGAAAATACACTGTTCTCAGAGAGACTCTCATGGGGGCTAAGCAAAAGGACCTTCTTTCAGCAAGATCTACCTAAAAACCATCCAGTGAGAGCTCTGTGCCTCAGCTAAGTACCTTGAAATGAAGATTTCAGAACAAGAAGGTTGCCACAAGAATGTATATGAAAACATTTATTTGAATCTAAAAATGAAATCATACTTTTTTGGAGAGAACGTCAGTCTCTGGTCAGATTGGCTTGACCATGAGGTCTGCCTTGGCCAGTTAAGTCTTATGGCAGAGGTTTCCAGAAACTGAATGAGCTAAATTAAGTCTGTAGCTCAAAGATTCTGATGAAAAATTATTCAAAACACATTACAGTTTTTAGTAGGTAGGTTAGAAAATACACCTTTGTGGGCCGGCCCGGTGGCGCACTGCTACAGTGCACCGCTTGTGAGCGCGGTGGCGCTCCTGCCGAGGGTTCGGATCCCACATACAGACCGGTTCCTGCTCACTGGCTGAGCGAGGTGCAGGTGCAACATGGAGGGTTGCGATCCCGTTGCCGGTCCCGGTCCGGTCCGGGCGCAACCCTGAGGGTTGCAATCCGTTGCCGGACACGAAAAAAGACAAAAAAAAAAAAAAAGGAAAAAAAAAAAAGAAAAAAAAAAAAAAAAAGGAAAAAAAAAAAAGAAAAAAAAAAAAAAAAAGGAAAAAAAAAAAAAGAAAATACACGTTTGCAACAATTAAACCAAAATTAACACTTTCCCCTATTTCTTTTAGAGATCATACAAGCAAAATAAGAGTGAAGGCTATTGCTCTAGAGCAGGCGGGGCAGACGTTCTCTATAAAGGGCCAGAGAGTAAATACTTTTGGCTTTGTGGGTGGATGGACTTTGTCCTAACTACTCAGTTGTGCCTTTCATTGTCATAAACAATATACCAAGTGAATGGGTGTGGCTGTGTTCCAGCAAAACTTTATTTATAAAAATAAGCAGTAGTTTGCTAACCCCTGCTCTGGAGCATGTACCTGTGTTATTCAGTTTTATATTCTAATAGAGAGGCACAGAGCTCATATTTAACAAGTGTTTGAATTTGAATTCTAAGAGCAGGTAGAAAAAGCCAAATAGCTCATGTGTTTTTATTTTTAAACTTTGTAAGTTAACATCCTTGCTGTGTGTTCACTTTGTGAAAATTTATCAACCATCTGTGTTTGTATATATTTGGGGGGGGTCACTGGCCAGTACGGACAACCTGTATGTTTATGATTTGTGCACTCTTCTATATGGATCTTATACTTAAATAAAAAGTTTTTAAAAATTGACAACTGTCCTAATTGGATCATCACTAATTCCGGATTACTTTAAACAGGATCATCAGTCTTTTCCCACTGTCTCACTATAACTGAGGCAGCAGTTGTATAGTTTTTGTAAAATCTGAAGGTGTTTTTGTTTTTACCTTTACACCCTTCATGAACTTTTCCTTCCTCATTTTTCCATTTAATGGCTCGAATGTTTCCTTCCCAGCCAGCATTTGGAGTGGCACCTGGAGCATCTAATGGGAAAAACAAAACCAGTACATAGTGTGGGAAAAAAAAAACCAGTATACAGCTTCCCAATTCTTTCAGCACAGGTTCTTCTGCACTATCATTTCCATTTCTTTTAGATAAGGTAATTAATGAGAAAGATAGAGAGGACAGTCCAACCTTGATTAAAATGTTTCATTTGTCACATCTGATTAAAGGCTATCACTTCTGAGGCTGGGTGGCTTGTACTACACTGGCAATAGCATTGGGTTGACCAGGGCCTTAAATCTCCATCTTTATATATATAGATTTCATTTTTCATCCCTGTCCCGCATCCCTTGTAACTCATTTGATGTTTGCTAAGTGCTCTTCTTGACTATGTTGGGGTTCTTTGGATTGTGTTTTCTCTTTAACAGCCCTCTGATGTGATTTGAAAATAGAACTTGTAATGAACATGAGAGAGTATAAAGAGGCCCTAACCAATATCTGCTGGATTCACTATTTGTACTGTTGTCTGGACTGATAAGCTTAGTTGTTCAAGTTTGAAGCCACGCTCCCTGTAGGAACCAATCAACCTTTTACAAAGGGAAAATACTTAAGTCCACTTAAAGAAGGGCATCGTATTTCCTCAGAAAACGAATCTGAAGTATCAGATTTACCACAAAAACATTACTAGTTTTAAGATTTTCCATTCTTAAAGAGCACTTAGCACAATGCCTGGCACTAATAGATACCTAGTAGTATTTATCAAGTGAATGAAGAAATAAATAAAGATTTATGCTCAGAATTTTCAAAAGGCTCTCTCCGAAGAGAAGCAAAATGCCAGTACTTCTTTCTGGAGAGGGAACATGCTTCCTTTGAGCTAACTTCAGACCCCTAAAATCAGAGAACCTCCTGTACTCCCCAAGTGGAAGGTCTTACAAAATGTGGAACATTTATAGAGCCCTAGAAAAACACCTGAATTGAAAGAATCCTCAGTTAAGAATGAAACTTCTGCTTCTTTTGCTTCTGACCTGAACAGATATCCGCATTGTTGAATGCTTCTTACCTTTTAGTCGATTCAGGGTCACCCAGTAGTGTTGCTCTGGGCTGTGCATGTTTTTGCACCACTGAAGCATGTCTTTTGCCCGAATGTCAGTCAGTATGAACTCTACAAACTTTCTTGTAAGTACGTAGTAAGCACTTCCAGAATAAATTGTTAAGTTATGGGGTGGTTCATCTTTGAATCTTTTATTTGGAGATATATAACTATTTCCTTGAGGGCTGAATTCAGGATGACTTCCACTTGTCTTGGATTTAATGTTTGGTGGTTGGATTGCTCCAGGAGTGATATTTTTATCATTCCATTTGCTTCTGATGTAATATATGATTTCTTTGTTGGTTTTGATTGGAAAATCCTGTCCACAAAGATTAATGACATAGTTCCATTGAAATTTGGAAAGAACTAGATCTTTCATGCAATTAATATCTGCCTGTAGTCTTGTAAAGCCAGCATAAGCCATCTTCTCTCTCTTTGATGAAATAAAAATGTTTTCAAAACAGTTAACCAGGATTTGTACAGCAGTCTTATACTTCTTTGGTACCTTTTCATCAACATGAATACAATAAACATTTTGAGGTACGTAAATTGCTCTAAGAAGCTGCACAAACATGGCTAACTCCTTATGAACAGTTATAATATATGCCAAAGAGAAGTTGGCCTCTTCTGCAGACAGGGGTCTGGTTATGAAATGCAACCCCTGGGAAATCCTGGAGCAATTTCCTGGTGTATGTAAATGAGCAAGTATTTCAGATCCATGAGGATTTTTACAAAATTTTGCAATTTTGGGGGCTGCCCCTTTCCCTTCAAATAGAGCTGAACACAGTTCATCTGGATAAAAGCCACATTCTACTACCACTGGATAGGTGGGTTCCTCCTCTGGTTCCTCGGGAGTTGAATTCCTTAAATAGAGAAAAATGAAGATGCAAATAACTGTGCACACAAGAAGTCCAGATTTTGTGACTCGAAGCTGGCTCATGTTTTGAGCTCCAAGTGCATTCTTAGTACCATAGTTTGAAATTTTTTCCGTTGGGCTTCCTAAAAGAACAATGGATATAATTTTGGGTGTTGTTACTTTTTTCCGCCAACTTTACTGAAGTACACTAAAGTACATGTATTTAAAATAGGTAATTTGACCAGTTTTTAATGTATGTATACACTCGTGAAACCACCACCACAATCAAGATAACAAGGATTTCTCTCACCCTTGAAAGTTTTCTTATGCCCTTTTAAATCCATCCTTCTTTTCATCCCTGTCTCTGGGCAGTCGATGATATGCTTTCTGGCACTAAAGATTAGTCTGCATATTCTATAATTTTATGTTTTTATTTTTATTTTTTTGGCAGCTGGCTAGCACAGAGATCAAACCCTGGATCTTGGTGTTAATCAGCACTGCACTCTAACCAACTGAGCTAACCGGCAGGCCCCGTATCCTGTAGTTTTACATAAATGGAAAAATGTAATCATACAGCATGTACCCTTTTTGCCTGGCTTTGTTCACTTGGGATAATGATGCTGAGGTTCATTCATGTCATTGCATTTATCACCAGTTTGTTGGGGTTTTTTTGCATCCTATGGCCGTGCACAATTTATTTATTCATTCATCTGTTGATGGGCATTTAAGTTGTTTCCTGTTTTTGGATTTTACAAAGATGCTGTAAGCATTTGTGTACAAGTCTTTGTATGGGCATGTTTTTGTTATTCTTGGGTAAATACTGAAGAGTAAAATGGCTGGTTCACATGTCAATGTATGTTTAACTCTTTTGGAAACTGCCACACTCTTTTCCAGAGTGACATGTGGGAGTTCCTGTATCACCATCAACACTTGATGTGGTCAGATGTTTTAATTTTAACCATTCTAATAAGTGTGTAGTGATAATTTCTTGTGGTCTTACTTTGTATTTCCCTGATGACTAATGATGTTGAGCCTATTTGCATGTGTTACTGCCCTTATCCAGGCATAGACACTGTCCTGTCCTGCATTATTCAGAGTTCATTTTATTGTCATTACTTTATATTGTTGTGAGGCTAATCTTTTCAATAATAGGAAGTGACAAACTAAGAAATTTTGTGATTATAAACTTAAACTGAAGCTGGCCAGTTAGCTCAGTAGGTTAGAGCATGGCCTGTACTGGCCAACCGCCAGAAAAAAAAAAAAAAAACAACTTAAATCTGTTGAAATGAGTTTATAAATTGTTTTTAGGGAAAACTTCAGTGATTAAAACAAAATATCTTGTTATAACAGCAGGGTCAAGTGTTTGGATCCCCATAACGGGCTGACCACCAAAAGTATATAAAATTTTAAAAAAATCTTTAATAAAATTATTTGATAATAACTGAGTTGCCTATCTTGAGCTCTACAGAAATACATGAATAGTTGTAGCAGTAGCAAAAACTGATCAAAAATGTTTTAATTAATTATAATTCTTCCCTTTGGAATTTAGGGAAGAAATTGATCAGGTAAAATGTCAAGCTTTGTATTGTTAGAAATTTTTTTTCTTCTTTATGAATCTTGACTCTCAGTTTCCATAAAAAGTCACATCTTATTCCTATTTCCTGTTTTTAAAAGCCTGTGTATCTTTCACTGGTGTTTTATCTCAGGTTTACATTGGTCTCTTGCCTTTCCGCATCATTGTTATAAGTGCTATCTGGATAAAGCATTGACCAGGCAGCATTTTAAGTTATACTTGTGTTCTTAAGCTTTGGGCCAATAAAAACTATAAATGTTAATTGTGGATTTTTAAAATGTTCTATTTATTTTCACTGTATAATTTTTTCCTACCCATTATGCCTGAATATGCTAGGTTACAGCATTTTACTCTGGTTGAGTAAATGTTTGTTGATTGCTCCAGACATCAAAAACCTTACAGCCTAATTTTAAAAACTTTTTTTATAAATCATACAATACCTATCTTTATAAACATAAAACCATCTTTTTAATTTTCACTTTTCATAACTGGTCTCTAAAGCAAACAAAACCTGTATCATCAAACAGAAACTGAATAGGAAGGAAACATCTTAAAATGAAAGTAAAGTAAAGCTTTTTACTACTTCTCTTCAAAGAATTTTGATTAAAGGTAAACCATATACTATATAGTTTGTCACATCTCCTATGTTATAGCGTGGTGTATAGGAAGGAGAATTTGGGGTTTTTTTAGTTTGTTTTGGTTTTTGTTTTTAAACTTATTGTCAGAGTTAATTAACTATTCTGTTCCTATCACAGAAGTAGTTAACCCCTCTTCACAGATAACACCCCATGTAAACTTAGCCCTGTGGCAGTGCTCAGGGGATTGGGTATTTTCAGTAGTTTATAGTAATTAAATGAAGATAAGTCCCAGGTGTAGGCCATCGTCTGTTAGGGTAATTCTGGGCTATGTGTTTTCTCCTCCCTTATATAGAGACAGGTACAAGAGGGGGTTCAGGGTGAACCTGTCGCCTTTCTGCCTGAGTTCTGTTAGCACAGCTTTCATGGTTGCCCAATGAAGTCTTCCCTCTGGCTCAGGTTCACTTTGAAATTTAGAATTAGATGCCTGCTAGAATGCCACTTTGAGTGGGAACTGAGGTCACCAGCAGCTCAGCTTCTTGTCATTGTTTCAACCCAAGCTGTTTAAAGCAGTCAGTCCAGGTCTTGTGAATGAAGTCTTCGGAGACCTCCCTGCTGTTGAATGTAAGCAGTTCTTGCTATTGCTTTAACGTAACACCCTGTGGGTAATACAAACAGTCCTGGAGGAGTAAACTCTCTAGGGCCTGGGGCCTGGCAGTTTTTCCTTTTAAAATAGTGGTGAGCTCCATTTTCAGTTTGGAAACATGTCCTGGCAATTCTTGGTGAGTTTTGGTGGTTGTTTCGTTTTTGTATTGTGAAGTCAACTTTTTCAGCCATAAAGGAAGTGTATTTATTAAATACGTAACTTTCTATCACTAAGTTAATCTCCCAGAAATGTAGGTGGCACTTTGCAAGTGTGGGGAATATGCAGTTTGCATGAAAGTGCAGGCTTACTAACTTTTTTTCTCCACAAAGTTATATTTATTTATTATTATTATTATTATTTTTTTTTTTTCAAAAGATGACCGGTAAGGGGATCTCAACCCTTGGCTTGGTGCTGTCAGCACCACGCTCAGCCAGTGAGCAAACCGGCCATCCCTATATGGGATCCGAACCCGCAGCCTTGGTGCTATCAGCACCGCACTCTACCGAGTGAGCCACAGGCCGGCCCCACAAAGTTATATTTAAAATATATATTTATTTTAAAGGCTTTCGAAAGAGTGGCTGTTATCCTTGTGTATTGTGGAGCACATATGCAAGTTCTTTGTTCAGACCACACCCATTTTCACCATGGCAGTATCCTGTTTTCTCGTGTATTGCTGAATCACACATAGTTTCTGAAATTTGGGGAGTGTGTATATGAGAGCATTTTAAAGCTTTTTCCGTGTACTGTTTTTCCTTAAATTATCTTTCCTAGGTCTTATGTACTGTTAATAATCTTTTAGTTCCCCATATCTGGATGGGCATCTTTAAAAGTGAACTTAAAATATTTTGCTATATAGTCTACAATATTATTGTTTTAGGGCATTATCACTAGTTTAAATAACCAGAATAAACTATTTTAGTACCTAAAGAAAGATTTTCAGAGCTTCATTTAAAAAAAAAAAAAAGTGGTGCTCATTATTGCATTTTCCTTATTGGGAACCTGATATTTAGCTTATAGGCTAAGGAAATGGCCTTAAATCAGGGCCCCTGTTTTAGACTTACAGCCCCAGACTAGTACTTACAAGTTGGGCTGTCCTGGGCAAGTCATGGAACCTCCTCATAAGGGTGTATGATAGTACCTGCCTCATAGGGACATCCACCAGGGAAGCAGGAGCAGACGGGCAATAGCTTCATGCTGAGCCCGGGCCTGAGGAGGTGCTGAGCACACGCCCGCCCTGGCAGCTCATCGATGCCCAGCCCCCCAAGAAGTGCCGTCTCCAGACCAGGAATGTTGGGTGCTCTCCCCACTTACTACGTGCTTGTCCTAAAAGTCACTGTAGCCACAGCAATGAAAACTTTGTGTCTGTTATCTTTTTCATCTCTAGACTCAGAATGATGTCCAAAGCCCCCTAAAAGTTAGCACAGTGTTTTCGTGAGCTACTTGAGCTTATGATATTGGGTTGATTTTGAATTCAAAGGCTGTCCAACTGTAAAGCAGGTGTCTTAATCACAACATGCTTATTTCTAAAATGCATGTGAATTTTTTAAAGCTATTTTTTTTTTTTGTCTTTTTGTCTTTTTTCCGTGTCCGGCAACGGATCGCAACCCTCAGTGTTGCCCCCGTACCGGACCGGGGACCGGCGACGGGATCGCAAGCCTCGGCGTTGCTCCCATGCCTCGCTCAGCCAGTGAGCGGGAGCCGGTCTGTACATGGGATGCGAACCCTCGGACGGGAGCGCTGCCGCGCTTCCCAAGCGGTGCACTATCCAGTGCACCACCGGGCCGGCCCTTTTTAAAGCTATTTTGATGTGAAAATGAAAACTTCTTGTTAGGATATTCATTAAAAAAAACCACAACAAATATACTATTTTATTATTATTATTGGCACAAAATGAGAATGGAGGATATGGACATGGCCTTGAGGCTGACTTATTATTATCTCCCACATTAGGAACTAACAAATGGTAGCATTTTTAATTTAAAAATCTAGTTGATCCCATACTGTAAAAATATTCCACTTTTATTTTCTTTGACTTAAACAAAAATGAGGACTTTTTTGAGAGGAAAATATGCTTGCAACATCTGCATTTTAAACATTATATTGTTTCTATTTTAAAACCATAGAAGAGGCAAAGAAAAAGACATTTTACTTCGAAAGTAAGACCTGTGTATCCTGTGCTATTCATAATCCCTGCGTGGTTATGAGCCACTTACCAGGAGATGCTCCTCATACTCTGTGGAGTGCAAATCCTGATGCTGCCTGAGCCCAGCCTGGCCCTTCTCTTCCATCAGCTGCTCCTGCAGTGGCTCCAGCTTCAGGCACATGAACAGAGTTGCTGGGCAGGTTTTGTTGCCCTTGTGTCCCTGGAGAGTTTGATTCTTGTTGATTGAAAAATAGTTGCTGCTTTTGCTTCTCCGAGTATTTCTTCAGGACTGAATTGGCTCCTGAGAAAACAAAATGTGACTACAGCAGAAAATAATCTGGCTGGATGAAGGGCCACAGAGTAGTCCTTGTATTCTGAAAACTGCCAGATGAAATCTTGGCATTCATCAGTCAAATACTTTAAATGCTTTCAAAAACAGAAGGCAAAATTTAGTTATCTGATCCATTTTTCATTAAAGGGGTAAATAAAAGTCATTTAAAAATCTTGTTTCTTCCTTAATAGGAAAAAACCCAGGCATTTCAGCCTAGCTCTCTGGAGCACATTACCTCAGGGACTCAGGTGAGCCTGTGCACGCCCTGCTGCTGTGCTCTTTAGCTCCACCACTGGAAGCGTGTGCCACAGCAGGGCGGGGGTGGAGTCTTACACCCTGCCTTCAGTAGACTTATTTTTTGCATTCTTCTCCACCTCTGGGTACTTTTCTTCTTAATGTCCTTCCCTTTTCTGGTTTGAGAGGTTTTCTCACTTCCTGGTACTCTCTTTATATTTACTATAGACAGATTAGTAAAGCCAAGAGACATAAATCACACGCCATAGAGATTTACATCTTCTTGTAGATATCTAGACACCAAGGCTGTATGTTTAGTCAGATGAGTACAGATTTTCTTCATCTACTCATG
Organism: Galeopterus variegatus; assembly: GCF_000696425.1. Classification (NCBI taxonomy): domain Eukaryota; kingdom Metazoa; phylum Chordata; class Mammalia; order Dermoptera; family Cynocephalidae; genus Galeopterus; species Galeopterus variegatus. The sequence continues at coordinate 150,520 of NW_007729477.1, forward strand.
GGATGACTCTGAAACATGCTGCTTTTTTGCAGAACAGATGTCACTGTTGCTATAGAAGGATTTCTTAACTGAGCAGATAGGATCTTAAGGGATTACAGCATCCATGCAGGATGAGACCCCGTATGTTTTATGTTTGTGTGCATATGTTCAGAATCCATGAGTTGAAGTTCCAATGTCATCTAGCAAGAATCAGAAAAGGAAAGGTCCTTTTATGTATGAAAAGGCCACACTGCCAGCTTGTGAAGTCTTGCTGCACTGTGGCCCCCTGTACCCTGAAAGCTTGTGTTAGAAATCGCCCGGGGTGTTACTGAACTGGCCTAGCAGGTCTCTTCTTACTGGCCTGTTCCTAGGTGTCTTAGTGCATTTCTGTTGCTTATGACAAAATACACAGAACTGGGTAATTAGTAAGAAAACAAAATTTATTGCTTACAGTTTCGGAGCTTGAGAAGTCCAAAGTCCAGGGAACACTTATAGTGAGGGCTTTCTTTGGTGATGGCTTTACAGCAACACAGGAGTCTCATCTGGTAGAAAACGGAGGAGCAGAGAGAGAGAGACTCTCATGTGCTGTCCTTTTAAAGCCCTCAGAACCATGCCTCTGACCACCATTATTAATCCATTCACTATGGCATGGTCCTACAACCTAATCACCTCTTCAAGGCCCCACCTTTCAATTACCATGATAGGATTTTCCACCCTCTTAACAGTCACAGTGGGGACCAAGCTACTAATACATAAACTTGGGGGACACAATCCATATCACTAGGTGAAGAGGATTGGTGCTGGATTTCACCTGTCACCTTGCATCCTACACCTGGAAGGAGGAAGTTGTACAAAGCTAAACAGCAGTGGAAGAAACACCTGAGGAAATGTGTAGAGCGTTGCCTGTGTAAAATATCTTACTGCCGTGGCTCTGGGGGAGATGCTAACACAGGAGAAAGCAAACACGCTGGAGGAGCTACTGCAATAAAAGGACAAAGGGTGAATAGGCTTTTTGTGTAAACTGTTTATACAGATTGATTGAAATAGAATTTTAAAAATTGGCCATCCTAATAAATAGACATATGGCATATACATATAATTACAAAAGAGGCAATATGAATGTAGCAGGGATTTTTATGTTTCTTAGTTAAAGCCAAAAAGGAGCTTGCCATTCAGATTAGCATAAATTTTTTTTTTTTTAATTTCTTCAGATTATATGCTGTGATGGGCGTGCTCATATGTAGGGAGTGTAAATTTCATGTAAGTTTTTGGGGGAACTGATTGGATTTAAAATTTTATTTCCTTTCATACTGGTTTGGAATATTAGGCTCTGTTCTCATTTATTCACTCATCAATTATTTACTGAGTGTCTGTTGTGGGCAGAGCCACAGGCTATCACCAAAGATAAAGACAAGATGCCTCCCTCTTATAGGGTACAGTATAATAGAGGAGACACTGTTTTAGAAGTCAATACAGACATGCAAGCATACATTTGTCTGCTGTAAGCCAGAAGTACTGCAAAGGAAACAATTCTGTGATAGAGAATAACAGTGTGTCAGAAGTGGAATGCTGGGTCAAAGATGTATGCAGTCAGCTGTTGATTACAAATATTATTTGTAAAGACAAAGATTGGGAAACCACTATTCCATTTGTTTAGTAATGTAAATAAACTTATGTAGTTATATTAGCATATTGCTCCTAATTCTACTGCTGTTTTCTCTTGGCACTTTCCTTACTGGCCTTTTTATTCTATTTTTGTAGTACTTAAAAAAAAGTAACATCCAGAAGTCACATGAATATACAGTTACTAGTCTGCTTTTTCTTTTAATATATAAGTACTTTCTACATTGTCAAAAACCCTAAAATAACTATACTCTTCCTCTTTAGGAATGTGTTATGATTTATTTAACCATTTCCTCCATTTTTTGGACATCTAAGTTACAAGTGATAAAAGCAAACCAAATTTAAAATGTATTTACAATTTCAACTGTGCAATAACAGTATTCAAAGAAAACCACAATTACAAGAAAATGTGGGTGTTTTTTCCTGTTTGTGCATGTTACTTTTATAATTGAAGAGAGGGTCAGTCCCTTAAGCTGGCTGTGCCCTTGCAGCAGCCCTGTCTCCCTCTCTGAAGTGGCCCTCTGCCTGTCAGTCCATGGAGAAGAGTCCCAGCCTGGTTACCGGCCTTGTGGATGAAAACCTGCTTCCTGCCTTGTCTCACTTGCCCTTCAAGGGTGAGCCACTATACCCAGATTCCCAGGGTCAGGCACAAGGCTGCTAAGGTCCAGCATGTCCCCAGAATGAACAATAGGGGCATGTAGCAATCGGGAAGGTTGTGTGCCCAGACGAAAATTCCTACTCAGGTCCGAGAATTGAGGCCAGTGAGGTTGTGGGCGTGATGTTAATGGAACTTTTGAATTTTTGAAAGAAAGAGCAGAAGATAGCTCAATTTTCAATGTGAGAAGTTCCTTACTTTTTATTGTCAGCAGCTAATTCAACTTTTAAGATAAAATAACTCTAGATGCAACTCAACTGTTTTCAAAATAGGGTCCACAGACCCTCAGTAGCCATATCTCGAGGAAAGAGACACTGACCCCTGACACTATAGGAAGGAGGGTCAGCAAGGAGTAGTGGAAAGAAGAAGGGAGGCACAGGACCGACAGGGAACAAACCAGGAGGGTTATTTATGCCAGAGCCACAGCTCCAGGTCCCACTGGGCTTAATCTACCACCTGATTCTGTTCCCGCAGATTCTTTTTCATTTTCTCTCCAAGAGCTCCTAGCTCTAGGGGAAGGCTCTACCCAAACTTCCCATAGTGTAGGACTTCCAGGGGACCTCCACCTGCTGAGCAAGCTGTTCCTCCTCCCATAGTCCCAACCTCCCTGCAGTGATGGCTAAAAACAAGTTCCTTTTCTTCAGAGGCAGTCCTAGTTAAATGCCTGATTGGGCATCTCCTTTCATTATTCATATAACTTCTCTATGGCACCACCCTCAGGCATTTGTGGGTCAAAGGAAGGCATCTTCAGTTGTGAAAAATTTACCAAACTAACCCCAGATTAGGTGCTGATCTTGACCTGAAACCTTCACTTTTGGAAACAAGAACCACAATAAATAATCCAGCTAAGGCAGGAGACTGAAGAGGGTCAGCAGACATTCATTGATATCTTGTGTGTGTTGGGAGATGCTAGAAAATCTTTGACAGGTGTAAGAAAAAGAGTACTTCTATGTCTTGTGCTGAGACTGTTTTCTGTTACAGAAGTTCTGGGCATAATACATTTGTTACTGTAACTGTTCTAGGCACAGTACATCTGTTAAAATTACTGTTCCAGTTATTTAAGGAACTTGGTTCTTGATAATTTGGGTGCCTACCTTGTTCATCAAAGGCAGTGTATGATGGAGTAACTAAACATTTTGGTTAGTAACAGACTTTATTTGGCATATTTTCAACATCTATAAACTATAATATTTAATGAGTTGCTTTTTATAGATATCAGAAAAAAATCTTTTGGGGGCTGATCCATTCAATATGTACCTCTTTAAAATTATGTTACCTCAGTAATCAAGATAGTATGGTACTGGCATAAGGATAGACATATAGATCAATGGAATAAAATTGAGAGTCCAGAAATAAACCCTCACATCTGTGGTCAGTTGATTTTCAACAAAGAGACCAAGACAGCTCAATGGCGGAAAGAACAGTCTTCTCAACAACTGGGCTGGGGAGCAGGACTGTGGCCATGGAGGTTGGAATCCACATAGGACTGCGGAACAGCTCACCTGCCAGAAAAAACAAAACAAAACAAAAAAACAAACAAATGGGCCAGGGTAACTGGATATCCACCTGCAGAAGAATGAATTTGGGCCCCTACATTACATCGTATATAAAAATGAACTTAAAGTGGATCACAGACCTAAGTATCTTAACTAAACTATAAACTTCTTAGGAGAAACACAGGAGTGAATCTTTATGATTTTAGGCAATGATTTATTAAATGTGACTCTAAAAGCATAATGGTAAAAGAAAAAATTGATAAGTTGAATTTCATCAGAACCAAAAACTTTTGCACTTCAAAGGATATCATCCAGAAAGTGAAAAGACAACCCACGAGATGGGAAAAAAACATTTCTGAATCATATATCCGATAAGAAACTTGATGTGGGCTGAATGTATCCTCCTAAAATTCATTTATTGAAACCTAAACTCTAATGCAATAGTACTAAGAGGTGAGGCTTTGGGGAGGTGATGAGGCCATGAGGACTCTGCACTCATGAATGGGATTAGTGTCCTTATAAAAAGAGGATTGGGGGAGCCCTTTCCCCTTCTGCCATGTGAAGACACAGAAGGATCCATCCAGGAGAAATGGACCCTCCCCAGACAACAAGTCTGCTGGTGCCTTGATTTTGGACTTCCCCACCTCCAGAACTGTGAGCAGTAAATTTCTGTTATATATGTTATACAATCTATGGTATTTTGTTATAGAAGTTTGAATGGACTAACAGAGAGTTTACGTCCAGAATGTATAAAATACTCTTACAACTCAACAGTAAAGAGACAGTACAATTAAGAAATGGGCAAAGGATTTAAATAGACATTTTGCCAAAGAAAATATACAATGGCCAATAAGCACATGAAAAGTTGCTCAATATGATTGGTCATTGAGAAAATGCAAATTAAAACCACAGATACCACTTCTCACCCATCAGGATGGTAATAATTAAAAAGACAACAATAACAGATGTTGGGAAGAATGTAGAGAAATCAGAATCTTCTCACATTGCTGGTGGGAAAGTGAAATGGTACAGCTGCTTTGGAAAATCATCTTTTGAGGAAAGGCATTTCCTCTAATAGTTAAACATAAAGTCAGCATATGATCCAGCAAATCCACTCCTAGATATCTGCTCAAGAGAAATGAAAACATATGTCTACACAAAGTCTTGCATATGAATGTTCTTAGCAGCAGTATTCATAATAGCCAAAAAGTAGAAACAATTCAAATATCTGTCAGCTGATGAATGGACGAATAAAATGGATGAAATATTATTTGGCAGTAAAAAGAAATATAGTTCTGGGCCGGCCCGGTGGCGCACTGCTACAGTGCGCCGCTTGAGAGTGCAGTGGCGCTCCTGCCGAGGGTTCGGATCCCACGTACAGACCGGTTCCCGCTCACTGGCTGAGCGAGGTGCGGGCGCAGCACCGAGGTTTGCGATCCCGTTGCCGGTCCTGGTCCGGT
>NW_007729477.1:155778-182577 GCF_000696425.1 Galeopterus variegatus
CGCTCACTGGCTGAGCGAGGTGCGGGCGCAGCACCGAGGTTTGCGATCCCGTTGCCGGTCCTGGTCCGGTGCGGGCACGACACTGAGGGTTGCGATCCGTTGCCGGACACGAAAAAAAGACAAAAAAAAAAAAAAAGAAAAGAAATATAGTTCTGATACATGCTACAATATGTATGGCTCTTGAAAACATTGTGCTAAATGAATGAAGCCAGTCACACACACGCACGCACGCACATCATATATTGTATGATTCCATTTATATGAAAGGTCCAGAAGAGGCAAATCCATAGAGACAAAACGTAGACTAGTGGTTGCCTGAGAATGAGGAAGAGGGGAGTGGGGAGCGAGAGCTAATGGGTGTGGGATTTCTTTTGCAAGTGACGAAGATATTCTAAAATTAGGTTATGGTAATGGTCACACAACTCTGTAAATATGCTAAAAGCCATTGAATTGTATACTTTACATGTTAGTTTGTAAACAATTTATCCTGTAAACATCTGTATCTCCTCACATAATTACCTGTTTGTGTGTGTGTAGTAAGAGTGCCTGAAATCTTAGGTGAACTTTATGTTATGTAAATTGTATTTCAATAAATCTGTTTTTTAAAAAGGCAGGTTAGATGATAAATGTAAATGCTAGTCAAGCCTTCCTCTTTAGAGCCCACTCTTAGCATTCTGTCATAAGTATTGTACTGTGAGATAAGAGATAGAACATGATTTCTGCTGCCCCACTCCCTAAAAAAGGTAATGGAGATCAATAGATATAAAATAAAAACCGAGAATGCCCTTCTATGAGTTAAAGCCACGTTCTTAGGCAGGGAGATCAGGAGAAGTTTCATACACAAAATGGTAATGATAAGCTCACTTCTCTTCCATTTTATATTTTTAGGAAATCCCCACCCAACTCACAGAGGGCAGAGTCCATGACTTATTCAGCGTACCGCCTAGCACTTGCAGGGTGAAATACAGAAATTACAGACTCCCAGAAGGAAAGCAGGTGTTTAACATGAACCATATTGTTTATGCGAACAGTCTAGGTACAGTGAACCATCCTTATTTGATAAGAAATGGTGGAAATCCTCCCCAAATCCAGGTTACCAGACAGCAGCCAGGGGCCAACCTTGCAAGTAGGCCCTTTCAAAGCTAGCACTCTCAGGCTTGCTATGCTGACACTTTGTGTGCACAGAAACCTCCCAAGCCAGGGGCCCAGAAAAGTGGCTGAGCCAAGATGCAGGTGGGAAAACAGTAGGAATTTACTAAGAGCTTGAGGGCCAGTGCTTGGGAGTGTGCTTGGGGGACTGAAAGTGGCTTCCTTCTGCCTGGTGATGGAATCTGTCTTCTCTTTTTTACCCTCTCCAGTGTGGGGTGGCCTTCCAGGAGGATGATGTCATCGTGCTCAATGGCACCAAGGAGGATGTGGAAATGCTGAAGAAAAGGATGGAGGAGAGGAGGCTGAAAGTGAAGCTGGAGAAGGTAACGGGAGTTTGCTTCTGTCCCTCACCTTCAGAGAGTCTTAGGCGAAAGTAGAGTTTCTGGGTTTGCCCAGCCTCCTCCTCTGCTCCAGAGCCAATTGCAAACCACCAGGCTGTGGTACTGATGGCTGCTTAGGGGTTTGCAGTGGTCAAGGAGATTTTTATAACCTAGAAGGGCCTGGGCCCTAGAAACAGATTCAAGTGGTGGGACTTAGCCATGGCCTGGCTGTGTCAAACAGCAGTTCTGCTCTGCCACGCTCAGTTTTGTTATCAGTGAAGTGACAGTAGTAAGGACACCTGCATAGGATGTGGGGTTGTCAGAAGGATCAAAAAGAGCATGCCCATGAAACACTGACACAGAGCATGGCCACAATGAACCCTCAGGGAAAGGCAGCAACCATGATTGCACTCACTGTCATTGATTTTGAAAGAGTATATGCTCGGTTTTTGTAACTTGGAAAACAAAGGAAAAGGGAAAAGTCACCTATCATGCCAGCAAATGTAAAGATCCTATACTTCCCAGATTTGAATGTGCACAGGAGTCACCTGGCAGTCTGGGTTCCCACAGGCCCGTGAGTCTACGTCTCTCACCACTTCCAGGGCAGCTGCACGTAGCCCCTCGACCGTGCTCTGAGTGGCAAGGAGCTGCCCGCAGGTGGGAGCCTCTCCCTCCCTTCCTGAGCCCTCCCACTGGGGTGCTTGGTCATGCTGAGTGGCACTTCAAGCTCCCCAGAAAGAAGCCCAGCAATACAGTGCTGGTGACGATGACCAAAGCTCTGGTGGATGAGTGCATGTTAAGGCTTTGTTTTGGCATCCTGTGTTTGGAACCACTTTCCAGCAGTGGCTAATGATATGACATAACGAGCAGGCTCAAAACAGTGCATCAGCTAAAAAACCATTCATTGTGCCATCAATTCTGGATCCAGTAGTACAGTTTATTATTTGTTAAGTATTTACAGTTGATAGCTGTGTAACACAGGTCTTTTTTAAATGGCAAATTTTTTGTTCTTTAAAAAAAAAGTTAGGCTCAGGGTTCACTTGGGAGAAAACTTTATGTAATCAGAACTAAGGCAAAAGAATGCATAAAGTATTAGAAAATTAGTTTCAGTATCCTGAGGACATAAAAGTATGGGAAAAAAATAGACTGTCTTTATATGGGCATGCATTTACCAGTGTCAGTCTGAGGTGAGTAATAATTTAAGACTTTTCAGAGGCTTGGTTTTTAAATTATTATTATAATAGAAGAAAGGACAGGACCATATCACCCTGGAATAATATATAATTGATGGTTGGGAGACCTAAAGCTGATGCTTGAGCACATGGGTGCATTGTTACTATGCATGGATCCAGAATTATCAGAAAGAGCCAAATGCATTTGCATTTCTCCCTTTTGTCATTTTACTTAAGTAGAAAATAATGCATATAAATGATTCTGTACTACAAGGAATTGTGCCCAAACTTTGTAGTTAAATGACAATAGAAATACCCTGTGGAGCAGTTTTATAAGATATTAATAGGGGCGGGCCTGGTGGCGCACTGCTGTAGTGCGCCGCTTGGGAAGCGCGGTGGCGCTCCCGCTGAGGGTTCGGATCCCACATACAGACCGGCCGCTCACTGGCTGAGCGAGGGGCGGGAGCAACACCGAGGGTTGCGATCCCGTGGCCGGTCCCGGTCCGGTACGGGCACGACACTGAGGGTTGCGATCCGTTGCCGGTCACGAAAAAAAAAAAAGACAAAAAGGAAAAAAAAAAAAAAAAAGATATTAATAAAATTAATAAAACATTCATGAGAAATATTTAAAGAGCCACTCGGTCATTTAAACTCGGTTATTTAAGTGCTGCCTTAAGGTTAAAAAACAAATACAGGTATATATATATGTGTGTTAATTCTAAGTTGGTTTTCTAAATTACAGTCATGGATCACTTAATGACAGGGATACATTGTGAGAAATGTGTCGTTAGGCGATTTTGTCATGTGTGAACATCATAGAGTGTACTTACACAAACTTAGATGGTATACAGCCTCCCACACACCTAGGCCATATGGAACAGCCAGTCGCTCCTGGGTTACAAAGCTGTACAGCATGTTACTGTACTGAATATTGTAGGCACTGTAGTTGTAACACAGTAGTAAGAATTTGTGTATCTAAACATATCTAAAGATAGAAAAGTCATGCTAAAAATATAAAGGATAAAATTGGCCCACCTGTACCAGGGCACTTACCGTGAACGAAGCTTGCGGGACTGTACGCTGCTCTGGGTAAGTCAGTGAGTGGTGAGTGAGTGTGAGGTCAGGATATTGCTGTGCGCTGCTGTACAACACTGTGCACTTAGGTCACCTAAATTTATGAAAAAAAATTTTTCTTTCTTTAATTATAAATTAACCTTAGCTTTCTCTACTTTATAAACTTTTGAATTTTAACTTTTTGACTTCTTTGTAGTAACACTTAGCTTAAAACACAAACACATGGGGCCGGCCCGGTGGCGCACTGGATAGTGCGCCGCTTGGGAAGCGCGGCGGCGCTCCCGCCCGAGGGTTCGGATCACACGCACCCAAAAAAAGCTAGTAGGGAAACTTGCCAGAATTTGAACCCAGATCTGCCAAAACTCCAAAGTCAGACCATAATTGTGTCTCCCAGTGTGTAAATATCTATCAAATACTTTGTGCACATGTGTGAACATGCCAAACTTTGAATGATTTAAGTATAACCTGTATTTTAATACTTAGGACAGCATCATAAAATTAATTTCTAAATGAATATTGAAATTTATCCAGTTTCTATGTTTAGCAATTGGTGTTAATTTACCTCTCATAAGTGCTAGAAAGGTTCTACAATACCTCCTCCAGCCCTTTTATACTATTCAAGCTTTTTATTAGCCCTAATGTTGATTGCCTTCCCAGGGCATCTACTAGTTTGAGTATAATTTGTCTAATTAAATTTAAAGAAGAGATGTTTCAGGGAGCACCATTTCATCATTTCCTCTTAAACTCTATGCTGTGGACTTTAATGAGGACCTAAACCCCATCTTAACCCAGCCTTAGTTTCAGCACAGATGAGCTGTGCTTGTTAAGACAGTCTTCAAACAAACAAAAAAAAAAAACCACAAACACATTATACAGCTGTACAAACATATTTTTTTCTTTACATCTTCATCCTGTAAGCTTTTTTCTATTTTGAACATCTTTTATTTTGTATTTTTTTTCTTTTTAAAATTTTTGTTAAAAACTGACACACAAACACACACATTAGCCGAGGACTGCGCAGAGTCAGGATCATCAATATCATTGTCTTCCGCATCGCCACATCTTGTCACTGGAGGTCTTCAGGGCGGCAGTAACATGAGTAGAGCTGTCATCTAGGGTAGCAGCACCTTCTTCTGGAGCACCTCCTAAAGGGCCTGCCTGAGGCTTTTCTTAAGGAGGTGTCACTTTTCAGAAATATGTCCATGGTGACTTGCTGTGGTTTGTTTCTTTTTTTCATCAGTTATAAGCACATAACTTACCATCAATGTTCCTCTCTGTTAACGAAAACCTTTCAGTGTTGGGGTCCATATTTTCAAACTTTATAAGGAGCCTGTTGAGGTCTGTAAAAGCTTCTGCTAAACTCTTCACTATCAGTTTTCTTGAGGGAATTTTTCAGCGCCATTATCTGCCATTGACCAAAACGTCATTATGCATCACATGACTGTGCTATGATTTTGTTATCATAAGAGCAAGGAAAAGAAAGAAAAAAGCTTGAGGTATTTTTGACAAAGGACGATTGTTAAAAGGGATCTACTTGTTTCTTCATTGCTACAATTGATCAAACTCAATTTTTAAAAACAGAAAAGGAAAAAATTGTATTTTCAAGTAGGATACTAAAGATTTAATACAGTCTTTGACCATTTACTTTAATGAGTTTTCTGTCACAGGCTTCCTGCCAGGTCGTTCAAAGCCCAGTGGAAATAACATGCCCCTCTCTGCAAAGTACTCACCAGAGCTTCTGGGAATGCCTCTTAGATACTGATGCCAGGATACCAAAATATTTCCCAAATATGCTTGCATCTGGAAACAGACATAACATTTCCTAACCCATTGCTGCTCATGCATTTTAAATAAACTCAGCTATGAATGGAGGGCTTAGAAATAAATGGTTGTCTCTATTTTTTGAAGGACTGAGCATCAACTCTCACAAAATTCAAATGCGTGCATTGTATGTATGAAATGAACAGAAGGTTTTTATGTTTTGTGCAAGTGTTATAAATCACATTCAATATGTATGTTACAAGTCAAGGCCATTGCCTGAGCAAGGTCTTTTATCAATGTAGTGAAAGCGGCCTTCTGAAATAATTAGGCCGCATATCTTTAGTGCCACCTTTTGGATATTTAGGAAAATGACATGTTTAAAGTAAATGGAATGAACATAGTCCTATTTGTTATTTCTGCAATTGAATCAGTTCTAAAACAGCTGTGTAATTTTAGAATAGTTAGATTTTTTTTTTTTAATTCTTGCTAACCAAAATAACTATTATGAGTAACAAAATCCTAGTGCCTAAACATATAACAAAAGAAATCCAAGGTCTGGCCTGTGGCTCACTTGGGAGAGCGTGGTACTGACAACACCAAGTCAAGGGTCAAGATCCCCTTACCAGTCATCTTAAAAAGAAAAAAAAAAAGGCCGGCCCGGTGGCGCACTGCTTTAGTGCGCCGCTTGGGAAGCGCGGTGGCGCTCCCGCCGAGGGTTCGGATCCCACATACAGACCGGTTCCCGCTCACTGGCTGAGCGAGGCGCGGGAGCAACACCGAGGGTTGCGATCCCGTTGCCTGTCCCGGTCCGGTACGGGGGCAACACTGAGGGTTGCGATCCGTTGCCGGACACGGAAAAAGAAAAAAAAAAGAAAAGAAATCCAGAGTTTAGGAGAATTAGCTAAAATAGTTTTTAATATAAGCCTCAAGACCTTACAGTTAAATAAACAAATGTGAAAGCAGCTTGACAACTTTGAAAGAGTTACTGGAATGGCTACGATTTAGTACATATTTATGCTAGCTGGACTTTACACACTCATATATACTTTATGTTATTATTCATGTAACTACTCCTTTGTATACAGTAGTCACCATTAACATGGGCTGTTATCATTGAAATCTGTCATCTTCATTTAATATTTTTGAGAATGTGATTTTTGGAATATAAATACAAAACTGAGCAAGGCAAACATGTGAGGCAAACATGTATAACTGGAAACACATGCAAAGGATTAAGGTTTAGAACTAATGGAATATCAGAAGCCTCCTTCAAAATGAGTACCTGCCCTATGTGAACTGCATCGGCCTGTCAGTAGGGCTCCCGGGACAGTGAGCAGCACAATGGTGCTGAAATAGAGTGGGTCTTAGAACATCCTCCAACTTCCTCTCTCTTTTTACAGAAAACAAAGAAACCCAAGGCAGCAGAGTCCATTTCAAAATCAAATGTCAGTGAAGGTAAGAGGTCCTTATTTTAGTAAAATAAGACTGTAGGGCTGTTTCCTAAATTAAGTTTATGCTTTTGTTTTGTTTCTTGGTTTTGTTTTGATTTGCTTACTTTGTTTCTTTTATAGAATCCCCAGGGTCATCAAAAGTTAAGATAGGGAAACCTGAAGAAACTGGCCTTGATTCTAGAGAGAAGAAAACCAACTCAGCTCCCAAAAGTGCAGGTGGGTCCTTGTGAGACAACAGTGAGCTCTTTAGGAAGCTGGAAACCTGTGAACATGTGAGAAAACACAAGCTTGTCCTAAGTCGTGTCTCTACGTAGTTCACTGAGCTCTCTTGAGTGGGGTAACTGAGATGTATGTGACACACCCCTAATCAGGAGCCCGGTCAGGGTTGGAGGGGTCTGGCCCCAATCCTGATTGTTCCGTTTTCCTGTTGAGTAAGCGCTTGGGGCCAAGCTGAGGCTGCACAGAGAACTGGACTCAGACATACCGTAGAGACTGTTGAGTGGACTGTGGCTCAGGGTACTAGTCTGGAATGTTCCTGATTTCTTCACGGTTGGGATTTTTATGTGTTCCACATGTGCAACTTGGTGTCCCTTCTCTCCACCTGCCTCTTGGCCAAAAGTCAGTTTCTTTTGAAGCTCTTTATTTTAACTCAAGGAAAAGCATTTATTTCACAAAAGAAAAACACAGACTTATTAGGTAAAACAGTGTGTAATCTTGTATTATAAACAGCATCCACAGTGGTTCCCTGGTTACAGTCCTGGCTCTTCATGTAGCTGCCAGGCCTGGGGTGGATCATTTGGCTTCCTGGTGCCTCCGTTTCCTCCCTTGTAAAGCAGGCACTTGCCTCGTGAGGACGATCTAATTTAAGCCATTTGCAGTGCTGGGATGTAGCAAGTAGCAATTAGTAGGATATTAAATAACAAATTTAAAAGTCATAGCGTTGTCTGTTTTTCAGGAGTCAGTGATTAAGGTTACACATTTCAGCATTCATCACAGGAAGTAGGAGGGAAATGCCTGGGATAGAGCAACTTGCTTTTTCCCTTTTGAGAATGTGATATTGGAGTGATGTTTAGTCCCAACCTTAAACATTTTGGCTTTTCATTTTTCCAGCAACAAATGGGAGCTCTTCTGGAAAAGCTGAGAAGCCTTTATCTGGAGCCACGAAGAGGTCCATTGTCAACAGTGAGGAATCTGAAGCCTATAAGTCCCTCTTCACAACTCACAGCTCCGCCAAACGCTCCAAGGAGGAGTCAGCTCACTGGGTCACCCACACATCCTACTGCTTCTGAAGCCTGCAGCTCCTTCTCTCCAAGAAGGTTCTTTTCAGTTTCCATGTAGGCAGGTTGTTGTGATCCTCTGATTGTATTATGTATTCTCTGGTGTAGCTCCGTTTGCACCATGTCATAAAGTTGTCCTCAACAATCTTTGAGCTGGCATGGTCACTCTTACTGTGAGGCTCATGGGTTCTGGGGAGGACGTGATGGGTGGTTTGCCGAGTGCCCGTCCCCCTCTCCTACAGGCCTGTGTTCATGCTCACTCCCGCCTGCAGTGGCATTTGGACTTTTCCACAGCCGGAAAGTCGTGTTGGCTGCACTTTTTATGCCTGCAATAATGAAAGACTCCAGACTCCTCATGGGTGTGTGGTTGGCTCATTTTGACTAAAATTCTAGTGGCTTTGCTGACAATGAAAAATTAACTAGGCCAGGTGAAACCAAGCTTTAGAAAGGATGAATTTCAAATACGCTCTGCCTGCCAGAGTCTTTGAAGGGCATTGTCCCTCTCCAGCCCTGGAGGGAGCTGGGAGCTTGTTGGTCTAGTACATAGGGGAGTCCTCCCTATCTTATTCTGAAGCCAGCAGAGATTTTAGTTGGGCACCTGATGATTTAGTACAAAAATAAAGCAAGTCCACCTTTCCTCTCAACTGTCTGTATTTTTTTCTCTTCCTTCTGCTAATGTTTTGGTAAGAACATCGCAGCTATTGCATTGATGGTGGGAGAAATTCCACGAAATCATAGGAATTCCACCTTTTCTACCCTCATCAGAAGGTAAAAGGGGAATTGTACATAAAATTGGTATATTTTTTCTATCCTTAATGTGTGTTGGAGTCAGTAATTATTGACACTTCTGATGAGACTGCTAATGAAGGACCAAGAATTTCTGGGCCCAGCATAGTGATATCATCAAGCCAATTGATTGGTTCTTTATGCCACAGCCCAGGGCACTGGGTTTCCTTCAAAAGCAGGAAAAAGTGCAAGGTCAGGGGGTGGGAGGCGAGCAGGTGGGTCTGTGTTGGAGATGTGGTGGGGATGGTTCCAGGGCGAGGGTGGAACCGCCCTGAGGCCACTGCTCTTTCTAAAACCCTGTTGTGTCTGGTTCAAAACTCTGCTTCAAAATGGTGAGAAGGTTTAGCCCCAAGGACATTTTTTTTTTTTTGTCCTTTTTGAGACCGCTGCACCGCGCTCAGCCAGTGAGCGCTGTGAGCGCACTGGTCATCCCTATATAGGATCTGAACCTGCGGCGGGAGCGCTGCTGTGCTCCCAGCGCCACACTCTCCCGAGTGCACCATGGGCTTGGCCCCCAAGGACATTTTGACACTGTGAATACAGAAGCATTTTAATCAGAATTACACTAACTGGTGAGTTTTTGTTATGAATTTTTTCAGAACAAACCCAAATTAGCCATTTTATTTCCCTAACCAATTTTCTATACTGTCCAGTTAAACCATTTTCTAATTATTTTTCCCCCGGTTTATTTTGTTAAATTATTCCATAATTTGTTCTTTTATTATTTGGTTAAAATTATTTTTTACCACAATCTGTTCTTCTCTATTTTAACTTTATGAAGAAAACTTGATTAATCCTTTTAGTCAGATTTTACTACTTACAGCTTCCGCTCTCATGAGTTGGTTTTTTTTATTTTAATGACCATTATTTCCATCAGGTTCAGTTTTATTTTTAGCCTTAATCAGTCGATCTTTTTTTGTTTTGATTATGTTGGCTGTGACCAGTTTTTTCCAGTAACCCAGTGGCTGTGTCCTCAGCATCGTGACTTCAGGATCTCAGAGCTCTGCCCCAGCCTCCTTGGGGTACTCAGGCTCCCACCTGGGCTGTACAGCCTCTTGCCCTGCCTTTGCCCAGTGGAGGGCTCACCTGGTGGGAGAAGGAGAAGAGCTTTCTTTGGAGATTCCTATTCAGCCTTTAATATTCAGCAAAGGCATCGCCTCTTCAGAGGCCTGAGGACCACTGTGCTGAGCATGGCTCTTACCCCACATGAGGGAGAATGTGTCCCCCAGCTGTGCCCCCACCCACAGTGCCCAGCATGATGCCAGGGGCAGGGAGCAGGGTAAAGATGGCCAGTGGCTCACATTGTTCTCAGGGCTCACCTAAAGAGCCAAGCACTTGACAGGCTTCATCTCATGGGACTTTCAGCAACCCTGTGAGGTGGGACGATGGCCACCACCCCATTTTATAGGCAAGATACTGAGGCTCAGAGTAGTCAGGTAGATTGCCATTCTTCTGATCAAGCCACTCGCCATGCTGTCTCTGCAGTGAATCCTTCCCTGGTGAGTATTTCAGTGAAAGGCTTCCACACAGGGCACTGAGGCCATGGCTTTGGGTGCTGGCCAGAGAGAGGAAGGGGAGAATGTGCCTGCTCTTCCTTCTCCATCTGCCCCAGGACCCAAGCCACTTTCCAGCAATGAGGAAGCTGAGGACAAAATTGAGGATGAAGAAACTCACCAAAATACAGTCTGTGTAACTCACCACTGTCCTTTATTTCTGGAAAGTGAAATTAAAAGTCTCCCCAAAATCTTACTGGAGCTTAATAGATCTACAACATAACCAGCGCCATTTTAGACTAGCCCAAGTACAAAATGGCGCTGTCCACCTCCTCCCCTCCCCTCCCCCATTCTCTTTTACAAGAAACTTCATGGTTTTGGAGGAAATGAAATTTTCGGCATTTCCGCATGCACAGAACTCTGCATCCCAATGACCTAACTCAATCCCCACCCCAGAATTACATCACCCAGCTCTTGGCACCAACAAACCAATATAAGCTCCCACTTCCCTAGGTTAGCTGCTGTCCTTCATTTTGAGGGCAGCCCTGGGCTGCCTGTCACTTTGAGCTCAGCCTGGCTGATTCTTTTCCTTTAATAAAGCTTGATTGGTACCCAGCATCTCAGCTCACATTTTCATTATGGTGCCAAAAGCCAGGAAGGGTTTTGGACAGACCATCAGACGTTCCCCTCTCTCTCGGATTGATTGGCCCCTCCTGGCCACCCTTCCCAGACCTGCCGAACCGGGTACACTTGGTACTCTCTCCTTTTGCTGTTTCAGACCAACACATCCAACATTGGCCTCAATTCAGGGTGAGTCAGTGGGTCAGTCCTCTCTCATCTCAGTTTCCCCCAACTCACTCTCTCTCTCGTTCTCAAAGCCCCGGTGTCTGGCTGAGGGAACCTTTCTCATGCCCCCAAGCTATTGGAGGATGCTCCTCTAGCTGGTCGGTGGCTTTTCTCTCTAAAAGAAGGTGGACAGCAAAGAGGATGCTCTTTGTTGGCACACTTCTAGGAGGACTGCCCATTTCCTTTCTCACCGTCTAAATGGGATCCTCACAATCGAAACCTAAACATCTTGTTTTCTAGTGTACTCCATGCTCTCTGCCTCTGGGCTGTACCCTGGCCAATCTCTCAGCCTCCAGGGAGACATTAAAACTCGAATGCCTCATTACAATGGATCCCAGTGGCCACAAGATGGCACTCTCAATTTAGATAGTCACTGAAATGGCAAGATGGAGAGATTCCTTGTTCAGGCCTTCTCTGATCCCTGAACACATTCTTCTCTGTCAAAACTGTCCTATGTCTCAAATTCTCCTAGCTCATGCTCAACCTCCCCTTCTGGACTTGGATCAATCTTTTGATCTTGTCAGAGTACTCTGCTCCCTATACAGGCCACCTTGACTACTTTCGTACACTCCAAATCCTTCACCAGCCCCTCCGCCTTTTCCCTCTCTTTATCCTCAGCCACCCAACCACCCCCCTCTCCTCTCCCCTTTCGTCAGATAACAACCCTGCCTCAGCTCTGGCTCCTTTATATCCCCTCCATGAAGTGGCTGGGATGGAGGGAATTGTCTGAGTCCATGTACAGGGAGCAGGTCTGGATGGCAGCTTAATGACAGGCAGACGAGGTACATGCTCAAAATAACAGGTGGCCTGTGGGAGGCGTTGCTGTTCCTTGCATGGACCCAAATTAGGACTACCAGGCCGGCCATGGGGATTGGGATCTTTACGGCCTCCAAAAGGCTACTCACAAGTCAGTCAATTATGAGAAGCTGAGAGAAATCACACAGAGATCCACTGAATATCCCAGCAAGTTCCTAACCTCCCTCTCTGAGGCTTTACGTGAATACACATGTATAGACCCAAACTCCCCTGCAGGCATGGGGAGTTTTACACTACCACCTCAACTCAGCTTTCAAGGATTTTTAAACAATAGGAAAAAAAAAAAAAAAGATCGTTACAAAAGAGATCAGACCAAATACCAGCCCCTGGCTAATGCCATCTGTGGCTCACATACTCCAAAGCCAGCTACCTCTAGAGGCAAGCCACCCAGAAACTGCTTCGAATGCAGTCAACTGGGCCACTGGGTAAGAGTCTGTCCTAACCCAAGGCCTCCTTCCAGGTCCTGTCCTCGCTGCAAACAGCCAGGTCACTGGGGAGTTGACTGTGCCATTCGCCAGAGAGGAAGTGGCCCAGTTTCTAACCCACAACCTTCAGCTCCACAGCCATCTCTACCGGAGCTTCTAGGCTTTGCCCAAGAGGAGGACTGATGATGCCCAGGGCCTGAGGCCCCCACAGAGATCACCACGCATGAGCCCAGGGTAACTCCTTGTGGCAGGTAAGCCTATCTCTTTTGTCATCGATACAGGAGCCACTTACTTTACCCTTCCTGAATATGCCAACAACCCCATCCTCTATCACAATAGTAGGGGTCACAGGATCAGAATACCACCCACGATGACAACCCCTTTCTTATACCCTAAAACACATCCAATTCACACACAAATTCTTAACAATGCCTCAATGCCCACCCCCTTACTGGGATGGGACATTCTTTTCAAATTCAAAAGCTTCTCTTACCCTAAACACTTAAACTCCAGCTACAATACTCCTGTAACAGGCCACACCCAGACCTGCCCCTGAGGCTTCCACCTTCCCCTCCCCCTCCCCCTCGGATAAGATTAATCTCATAGTATGGGACACTTCTCCCTCCATTGCTATGCACCATTCCCCTATCCTTGTTAAACTGCAGAACCCCTCTTTGTTCCCTAATGTCCCACAGTACCCCATCGCTAACAAACACCTAATAGGCTTAAAACTCATCATACACAAACTCCTTTCTTCTCATCTCTTACAGCCTACCCACTTGCTTTTCAATACACCCATCCTTCTGGTTATAAAGGCTAACAGCTCATACCATTTAGTACAGGACTGATCCCGACACACTCCATTGTCCAACTTACTTGGACAGTACTGCCTCAGGGGGTTCGGGATAGCCCCCACCTTCCGGCCAGGCCTTAGCTCAAGACTTATCTGAACTTCCTCCAACCTCTAGGACTTTAATACAATATGTGAATGACCTCCTCCTTTGTAGCCCCTCCTATGAGGATTCACAGGCCCACACTGTTGCTCTCCTTAATTTCCTGGTCTCCAGGGGATATCGAGTGTCCTCCAGCAAGGCCCAAATTTCTTCTCCTTCAGTCACCTATTTGGGAGTCCACCTCATCCCCAACACCAGAGAAATAATGGTGGATCACAAATGTCTAGTTTCTGAACTCCCGACTCCTACCACAAAGTGAAATTCTCTCTTTCCTGGGGCTTGCAGGATATCTCCACATGTGGATCCCCAACTTTGGCGTGCTAGCAAAACCACCCTATGAGGCAGCCAAAGGGGATCCTACCATTTCTTTAGATCCCACGGAGCCCATTCATTCTCTCTTCCAGCGATTAAAAGCCACTCTCCTCACAGCCCCAGCTCTATCTCTTCTAAACCTATCTCATCCTTTTATCCTATACATCACTAAAACCCAAGGATTGGCAGTTGGGGTTTTGGGACAAGAGGCAGGAGGTATTTTCTCCCCTGTTGCATACCTCTCTAAACAACTAGACACAGCTCGAGAATGGGCCCCTATTTATGGGCCTTGGCAGGAGCTGCCCTTTTAGCACAAGAAAGCTGTAAACTAACTTTTGGACAACAAACAGTCAAGACCTTCACAGCCATAAGGCCAAGTTAATTCTCTCCCCTCCCCGCCTAGAATTTATTTATCTTACTTTCACTGAAAGCTCCCAGTTCTCCTTTAAACCTCTCCCTCCCTTAAAATCCAGCCACTTTCATCCCAAAACACTCACAACCCTTAGAACACAATTGCATGGAGGCTTTACCTCTTTCTCAGTCCCTTTCCACACATCTCCCTACATCCCATCACACGGCCCCAACATACCTGGTTTGTAGATGGGGGCGCCACCTCCACGCCCGCCCCCTGGGCAGGTTATGCCATAGTGAATCTAACAAACTATCGAGGCAGCCATCCCCCCGCCAACACCACTTCCCAACAGGCAGAACTCATTGCCCTCAACCGCGGTCACTCTAGCAAGTAACAAACGAGTCAATATATACACTGACTCTAAGTACGCTTACCACATCCTACACTCCTGCGTGGCCATAGGGAAGGAGAGAGGATACATGACCACTCAGGGAGGACCCATAAAAAACGGACATCTTATCAAGATACTTCTTGAGGCTGCACAACTCCCAATGGAGATGGGTTATACACTGCAGAGGACACCAAACCTCCAATGACCCCATAGCCCAGGGAAACAAACTGGTGGATCTAACCATAAAACAGGCTGCTCAGTCATCAGGACCCCACTCTTCCTCTTCCACTCAGGTCCTTCTCATGGCCCCCATGCCCTCACCCCAATACACACCCCCCAAAATGCAACACCTCCAACAATTGGGAGCACAGAGGAAAGACAACTGGTATACCTCTCCAGTCGCTCTGTTCTCACTACCACACAAGCTGAGCAAGTCCTTTTAGATTTCCATAATTCGGTTCATATAGGCTATGAACCCCTACTACGCCTTCTTCAGCCCTTATATTACTCTCCCCACATGGCCAAGTTACTAAAACAAATCACTCAAAACTGTCCTTTGTGTACTCGTTGCTCCAATCCTTTCCCCCCCGCCAGGCCAGAGGATACACTCCTGGCCAGGATTGGCAAATTGACTTTACTCACATGCCTCCCCACAAAAGGATGCGCTATCTTCTAACATCAGTAGATACCTTTTCAGGATGGACTGAGGCTTTTCCTTGCACTTCAGAGGATGCTACAGCAGTCCCTCATTTTGGCTTGCCCCAATCACCTCATAAAAACACACCTCACCAAGCTGTCCATGGAACTTCGCCTCCCTTGGACCCAACTTTTCTCTTTAGCACTCACTCTCCTACGAGCTGCCCCCCACAAACCCACAGGCCTCAGCCCCCTCGAACTAGTGTATGGTAGGCCCTTCACTCTCACAACTCTCCCTTCCAGCTCATTGCCTTTAGGCCAGTTTCTCCCTACTCTTTCACTCATTAGGGATCTTTTTAGGGAATAGGCCAACCTTCTATTACCTCATCCTTTCCCCACCACCCACTCAGACTTTAAACTAAGCCTGGGACAGCAAATGTATATTAAGACCCAAATCCCAAAGCCCCTCTCACCATGTTGGGAAGGGCCTTATACAGTACTTCTCACCACCCCCAGGGCAGTAAAAGTACCAGGAAAGGCCCCTTGGTATCACTTATCCTTGGTAAAACTAGCACCTGAGACTTTAGCCAAAAATCTGTTAACACCAAGCCAGAGGGGTCCCTCTACTCAACCCCCAACCCAACATCTCCTTACACTTCATTTTAGGACCTGCAAAATTGAAAATCTCCAGGACCTCCACTCTTCCCCCAATCCCAGAAGAAGGATGATCTTTCCCCCAGCGATTATCCTCTCACTCTTGTAGGCCTGCTCCACATCCCTTGCACAAAAGCTACTCCAAGACTGGTCCCGACCTGCTATCGCGGGTTTGCCATTGTGGACATGATAAGTATATGCCACCCTGTGTCCCTAACCTTTATTATACTACCTGTTCTAATACTTGCTACAGGATTAGCCAGTGCTGCCCCAAAGTAGTGTAACATTATAGGAAGATTTCTCCCGGCACTCCTTTACCTCCTGTCAGTAGGATGCTTCTTAGCAATTTCATTGTGGCAAAATACCCTTCAAATTCTTTTGGCTCCCTAACCCTTTGCATCCTTCCCATGTTTTTCCTCCTATCTCAATGCTCCCCCTTACCTGGAACGTGGAGGTTCCAGGTCCACAGGGATAATGCAGTCCTCAGCGAATCAGACTGGTCCCCAAGTGACAAATCTGTCTCCCACTTCATGAGAAACTTTTTGTGGTCACCCCCTCCCCGTTGATGCAGCCTGTAACGTTTCCGCAAACGTCTCTTCACTTTCCTCTAAACTCACCTCGGGGGGACTGTCAGCGTTATGTGGGGCCTGCCCACACTCTGCCTCACTAACACCAAACACTACCATTCACTCACCCCCTCCTCATCCATGCCCTGAAACTGCAATATATTTCCTTTGTAAAACTACGTTATCCTTTTGCCTGCCCCTAACATGATTTCTTGCATATTCGTCTGGCTCATTCCCTACATCACTGTCCAGACAGATGGAGAGATGGAGACGGGACTGGGTCTAACTTCGCCCCGCCCCCCCTCAGGAAGTGCCCCTGCTCCTGTAGGGCACCAATTGTACCTTTTAATTGGGGCATGGATCCTTCCTGCAACTGGGACTGGCATAGCGGGCCTTGCTACTGCCTCTCAATTCTGTCAAAAACTCTCAGAAGAACTATAGCATCTCCTCCCTCCGGTGACAGGTCACCTCACTCGCCATAGTCATTTTACAGAACCATCAGGCCCTTGACTTCCTTACAGCCGAAAAGGAAGGCACCTGCCTCTTCTTGGGGGAGGAATGCTGTTATTATGTAAATAAGTCCGGGGTGATCCAAAACAACTTAAACCATTTCACTGAACCCTTGGATACCCTGGCTTATACCCCTATTAGGACCCTTAACCATGATAGGCCTGCTTCTTCTTCTCGGCCCCTGCCTCTTTCGGTGTTTCTCTAATTTCTTACAGGAACGCATGCAGGCATTCATCAACCAAAGTGTCACTGAACACTTCATGGGAGGAGGATGATACCAGCCTCTCTAGATCAGAGACCTGGAAGAACACAGCTTCCACCCAGGAAACCAACGCGATGTTTTTGTTTAGCCTGATTTTTCCACCTGATTTTTCCTCTCCACCCACCTCCAGCAGGAAGTGGCTTCAGAAGAATGCGACCTCCGCCCTTTTCCCCTTTTCCCTATACTTAAAAGGCAGGAATAATAGATCTGCAACATAACCAGCGCCATTTTAGACAAGCACAAGTACAAAATGGCACTGTCCATCTCCTCCCCTCCCCTCCCCCGTTTTCTTTTACAAGAAGCCTCATGGTTTTGGAGGAAATGATATTTTCGGCATTTCTGCATGCGCAGAACTCTCCATCCCCATGACCTACCTCAATCCCCACGACGGAATTACATCACCCAGCTCTTGGCGCCAACATACCAATAAAAGCTCCCACCGCCCTAGGTTAGCTGCTGTCCTCCATTTTGAGGGCAGCCCTGAGCTGCCTGTCACGTTGAGTGCAGCCCAGCAGGTTCTTTTTCTTTAATAAATATTGATTGGTACCCAGCATCTTGGCTCACTTTCTTTCAGAGCTTACCTGCTTGTCTACTGGTTCTGTTCTTTCAAAAAGTGCTCTGGACTTTTGAACACAATGTAGAAAAACAAAAGTGATTCCTATCCGAAATCCACATGAACATTTCCATGTAACAAAAATCATGTGCGAAAAATTCACTGAGTATTTCAGTTGGTTGGGGTCATTTACGTAAATCAAGTCTGTTTGCCCCATACTATATCATCAAACCATAACCACCAGATTTAAGAGCACTGTTTGTGACAATTGACTTAAAATACAGGCAACATGCAGATGTGGGGGCACCCCAAAATACACGGCAGTCATCACTCACAGCAGCTGGAAGGGCTCTCCCACAAGAGCCTCATGACGCTGATCAGGAGAGACTGGGGACAGGGAACAGCCTGATGCCAGAGACAGGCCTCCAGACTGAGGTTGCAGGGACCCTCCAGCCCATAGCCAGGACATCAGGGCCAGCTGCTTCTCGTATGGACACTGAAGTAGCAGCCATCAGGATGGCTGGGTTCACAACAGTTTCTGATTCTGTTTTCTAATCGACCTGCAGACTTGCATCTCTCCAAGCCCTGCCCTGATGGTCTCTGGTAGGAAGCCCGCCTTCCCCTGTCCTCTCCTGAGCTGAGCAGGAATCTGTGCAGCACAGCTCAGCACTCGCTTTCCCCTTTCACAGTTTTATAGAATATTCTCACAGAACTTCTGTATCACTGCCCAGAGCCCAGCACAGTTTGAGGCACAGTGAAGGTGCTCAGTAGAAAGTTTTACTCCTCAGGAGTCTGAATCAGACCCTTCATGAGGAAGACTGCTGTATGGGTGACCCAGGGAACAGGCACAAACTGGTGCTCCATGCACCAACATTTCATGTTTCCTGTCATTTAACACAACTGATGGTTTCAAACATACTGGTGAGTCCTGGGTTTGTTCCTGAAGTCAGGCTCAGCTGTCAACTAGCCTGTGTCCTTCTTACTCGGGGTCTTCACACAGGCCTAGGTGTCAACCCCCTCCCCATGTTACCCAGTCAACTCTTTTTTTTTTTTCTTCTTCCCTAAAAATCAAGTCCTGACCATCTCTTAAGTTCTACCCAAATACCTTTTTCTGGAAACTCTTCCTACATATCTGAATTTAGAGCAGTACACTTGTTCTATTATCTTAAAGCTCCCTGTTCTTATCACAGTTTTAATTAAATAATCTATGTTCTTAACCCAGGGATTGCACACTCTGGTAAAGTTAATGGAATGAGGTGACAGGGAGTGATGGGAACTGTGCAGAGAATGTGGCCGCCTAGAGGGGCGTCTCCTGCTTGGCTCCAGCAGAGTGTGGGCCCAATGTTACCAGAGCTTCCATAGTTTCAAAGGAAGCCAGAAATCTGGAGTTTTTAAGTGAAGTTCGCCCCAACATTTAAATGCTGGCAAATAATTTTTTTTAGAAACGAGGCAGGCCAAACAAAACGCGTCGGTGGCTCCTAGTCTGTAGCCTGTGGTGGTGTAGCCCTCCCAGTCTATAGGGGCAACAGTGTTTCTCTCCTCTGTCCCACAGGATGTCTGGATCAAACAAGTGAAGACTGGGCAAGAAGATGGCATCCTATCATTCCCGTCCTCTCCCTTTTTTATTGCCTGCTGGAAATTTCTCCATCTGTCTTTGAATCCTACTCCCAGGCCACCACTGTGAGCCTCATTGTCCTCACCCCAGAGTCATCACAATAGCCAGCTCTGCCTGGGGCTCAGGGCCTCTGTGACATCACCAATGGCCCAGCCCACACTAGGTCCCCAGACTCCCAGTTGCAAAGGCAAGCAAACCCACCATGAGCAGCTTCCCGCCCCACCTCTGCTCACCATGCGGATGCTGAGATGGTTCCTGTTCTTGCCCCTGTGCCTCTCCTGTGGCTATGCCTTTATGTTGTCTTCTCTGACGGACAATGCCAGAGAGCCCCAGGGCAAGGTGCCTTGCGGAGGGCACTTCCGGATCAGGCAGAATCTACCAGAGCATGCCCAAGGCTGGCTTGGGAGCAAATGGCTCTGGCTTTTTTTTGTTGCTGTGCTGTATGTGATAATAAAGTTTCGAAGTGATAGTGAGAAGAAAAAGGTAAGGATGGCTTCATTTTTTACATCATATTGACTGAATGTGGCTCAGAAACCTCAGACTCGGAGAAACAGATGTTCTAGCCAGTACAGGCAGGACTGTTAAGAATAACACATTTGAATGGAAAGAACCTACCTCACAGTCCTGGGCAAAGTTGGCAAATTCACTTCCTGGTGTATTGTGAGTGGAGATGGTAGTCCCCAGACCCACAGAGGTTGAGTCAGACAGTTGAAGATGACCTTTTGTTTACTGGCTCACAATTTTTTTTGTTAAATGAATTTTTTTTGAAATTGAGGATAGATTCAAGAACTTATGGTATGTTGCAGGCCGAAATTATTTACAGAGCCACGTTCACTGTCTCTGATTTTTAAAATTTCCTTTGTCTGGCTTATTACAAGTTTCTGAACTAAATGGAAATGGTATAATTATCCCAAGTAAAGGAAATATGAGACCTGTACTAAAGGGATAAAGGTGTAAAATAGTAACAGCTGGTCCCCAGGTGATTAAACAACTCTTTCAGCTAGAAGTGGAAAAGAGAAATATGGCTACGTATTCTCTCCTAGGCAGACCCAATGCTTCCTGATAACTGTATCCAAACTGACTAGAGCAGGTGCTGGCAAACTTTTCCTGTAAAGGGCCAGAGAGTAACTATTTTCAGCTTTGGGGGCCATATGGTAGAGACCATTGCAACTACTTGACTCTGCCATTGTAGTGTGAAAGCAGCTACAGACATGCAAATAAAACAGCATGGCTGCATTCCAATAAAACTTTATTAGCAAAAACAGGTTGTGGGCCAGATTGGCCGTAGTTTGGCAATGCCTGGAATAGAGCAATGCTAGAACCATCTTCTCTTAGATGAGCCCAACTCTCGGAACTGGGTCAAAACCAGCAAAGTCAACAGTATTATTCACCCTGAGTATCTTTCTTGACAGGAGCAGAATCCTACCAGCCTTCGTGGCTGTTCATTTCGCTCTCCAGTAAAGAAAAATCAAAATGCCTCCCCCAACAAAGACTATGCATTCAATTCCTTAACCCAACTCGAGATGGACCTTGTGAAATTCATGTCCAAGGTGCGGAATCTTAAAGATGCCATGGCAACTCGCGGTAACTTCAGACTTCAAAGCTCAGAGCTGCCTGCAGAGCCACACAATAATGTTACAATATATGAAATATGGGGAGAAGAAGACACTGACTGAATGGATTTGTGTGTCAAAGTAAGAGAGAAAAAACTTGAGTGTTGACAAACAGTATGCAAACTAATAAAACTATTATGAAGAAAAATAATTCCCGTGTTTGAGACCTTACTTTTTTCCTTTTCTCTCTCTTTTTTTTGGTGGCTGGCTGGTATGGTGATCTGAACCCTCGACCTTGGTGTTACAACACCGCACTCTAACCAGCCAAACTAATCTTTTTTTTTTTTTTTTTTAACTAGGGGAAAAAATGAATGTGAGACCAGTAGCCACAGCAGCTATTGTTTTGCTTTTGCTTTTCTCACTTCGTTGACAGTTGTGAGTGGTCAGAAGTACACCAAAAGCCACACAGGAGCGCCCGATGACAGTATGGGCCATGGTGCAGTGGCCTCTGTATGATAAGGGTAAGGAAATTTGCGATAAAATGCTAATATCATTGTCATAAAAATGCTTATTTTCATCTTTGTAGTACCTATCTGTGCAAAATATGAAACTGATTTTTATCTTTTTTATCCGTTACATTACAAAGAACAACTAATGATAGGTTTAAAGTGGTAAAATGATTCAATTAAGAGGGGTATATTCTAGAATCATTTGATTCTCTTACTGCCAGAAAAGTCCTTTTATTTATTCCATCTCATGGATTTCATGTATTGACTTTTTCTTCTACCAAATTGGCAGTTGCATAGGTCTATAATTGAATTTCTAAAAATGGAGAAACAGTTCATACTTTCAATGTCATTGGAGTTTTGGATACAAACGAGCTAACAGGAGTTCCCAAATTAGTTGATATGTTCTTTATCATACTTATTAGTATGGCAAATGGAAACACTACACTTACTCCAGGCTGTTAAACTAGCTTCCTGACTCCCGAGCCCATCTTCTGCCTGCTCGTGCGGGCCTGGAGAGAGAAGTTCGCTGTGGGAGACAACAGAAAGTCCCTTATTTTTAAAAAAAAATTTTATGACTGGCCAGTACAGGGATCTGAATCCTCAACCTTGGTGTTAAAACACTGCGATCGAACCAACTGAGCCAACCAGCAAGCCCCCACCTTCTTATTTTTAAAGTCCAAACTTCTGTGTGCCTGACAGAGAAATCCTGAGTCTCCATCCTCTTCCTTCCCAACCACAGAACTTCATTCCCGTTGTTTGAGCAAAGCCTTGAAGGTCCATCCCAGATGGGCGATCTTCTCCGTCTGTAGGCGTTAGACAGCCTTGGATGGAAGCTGCCCATCTCTTCCTCTCTGGCCAAGGTTACGCTGTCTTTGAGAAGTGTCCTTAAACACTTTGCTTTTATCTTAACTCTCAGCTTTCAGAATGGGAGAAATGGAAGGGGCTGAGATTATTGCATTTTGCCTTCTGTGTTCTTTCTATTTTCAAGCAAACAAGAGGATGTGTTGTTATTTTCACAGCATACTGATGAAATCCAGGTAAGCAAAAAATTTTATGGGGTCTTAACCTGTGATCTCAAGATGGCACAGGTTATATTGTATCCATTTAACCAGTAGATACTTAGATCACTGGTTGGCAAACTCTAGCTCACAGGCCAAATCTGGCCCACTGCCTGTATTTGTATGGCCTGTGAGGTAATAATGGTTTTTATATTTTTAAAGTGCTGAAAAATACCAAAAGATAATATTTCATACATGAAAATTACATGAAATTTAAATTTCAGTGTGCATAAATTTTTATTGAACACAGCCACACCTGTTAATTTACATATTGTCTATATCTACTTTTGTGCTATGATGGCAGAGTTAAAATACTGCAACAGAAACCGATATGGCCCACAGAGCTGAAAATACTACCTGGCCCATTACAGGAAAAGTTTGCCGACCTCTAATTTATGCTAATCTTATTTATATGTGAACAGTCAGGAAAAGTGTTCATTAGGAGCAGATGTATTCAACTGTAATATTCACAAACACACCATATTAGTCTGGTAGACAAAAATGTAACTTTTATAAATCATATTTTTGTGTATTGTTCTGTCCAGGTCACTAGCAACTAAAGACGGGGATCCCATAAAAGAGTAAAACATCAAAATTTCTTATAGCGAGTTGACCAAAGATATAAATTAGAACAAAATCTGTTGTCTGTGTAGAATTAGCAATTCGCATAAAATAGTGTCCCCTGAGTCTTTGATCTAGACTAATACAATGCTTTGCAGACCACAATTTGGCCTAGAAAATAGTGCTTTCTCAACCAATTTCATGCAGCCTTTTCCTGCAAAAATGCATCAAATGTCAATGTAAGGGCTGTGTCTTTTTTTTCTTTTTTTTTTTTTTTACAGATTTATTTTACTTTTGATGGCTGGCCTTGACCTTGGTGTTACAAGGCTGTGCTCTAACCAACTGAGCTAACCAGCCAGCCCAGGGATGTGTCTTAAAGTTACTCTGCTGTTACAGCATAAACCCAAATTCAATGTTACTACACTCTGTGATTTAAAAAGAGAAGGTGGTAGGCAGATTATAACTGCTGGATGATTGTAGTCTTCTAAAGCCAGTGTATTCATCAGAGTAAACTCGCTCAGGCTGTTGACAGAATTCATTTCCTTGCAGGTGGAAGACTTGTGGCGGTTGCTGGAGAGAGTCAGCTAGTGCGATGGGGGCTCACAGCATATCACCACGGAAGTGACAGTCAGCCAGCTGTGCCACATTCTACCTGTTGGAAACAAATCACTCAAGGGTGTGAACATGGGAATAAGACCCAGCTGTGAAGAGGCAGCTCCAGGATGAAGTGACAGGGACACCATGGCAGTGTCAACAAAGATACGAGCAGAGGACAGTTGACGTGCCTGCTTGGCCCCATCACCCACAAGTCCTTGTCCTGGCAGTCAGCTTCTTTTTTTTTTTTTTTTTTTTTTTAAGATGACCGGTAAGGGGATCTTAACCCTTGACTTGGTGTTGTCAGCACCACGCTCACCCAGTGAGCAACCGGCCATACCTATATGAGATCCGAACCCGTGGCCTTGGTGTTATCAGCACCACACTCTCCCAAGTGAGCCACGGGCCGGCCCAGGCAGTCAGCTTCTAAACTGCTTGGAATCTTCAAAGTGATGACTGATGGCTGGGGGGGCTCCAGGATAGCCTCAGGATGGGGGCTGGTTGCCAGGAGAACCAACCATGTGGTTAGAGGGTTGGAACTTTCAGTCCTCCCTGGAGGTCAAGCAGAGAGAAGCTGGAGGTTGAGTTGATCACCAGTGGCCAATGATGTAATCAATCACGCTTACATAATAAAGCCTCCACCAAAACCCAAAAGGACAGGGTTCAAGGAGAGCTTATGGATAGCTGAACACGTGATAGTCCCTGGTGGGTGGTGCCCAGGGAGGGCATGGAAGCTCAGTGCCTTCTCACACACCCGGCCCTGTGCACCTCCTCATCTGGCTGTTCATCCGTATCCTTTTAATATCCTTTACAATAAATGGGTAAATGTTAAGTAGAGTGTTTCCCTGAGTTCTGTGAGCTGCTATAGCAAGTTAATTCAACCAGAGGAAGGGGTCATGAGAACCCCCGGTTTATAGCTGGTTGGTCAGAAGTACAGGTCAACCTGGGGCTTGCGATTGTTGTCTAAAGTGGGGGGCAGGCTGTGAGACTGATCTCCTAACTGATGGGATCTGACACTGTCTCCAGATAGATAGTGTCAGAATTAAGTTGACACCATCTGGTGTCTACTGGAGAATTGCTTCATGTGTAGGAAAACCCCCACATACATTTCAGTGACCAGAAGTACAGGAGAGTGTGGTGAGAGTGAGAACAGAAAAAATGGTTTGGGGTTTTCCGTCCTTTACAGGGGCAGAGTCTATTTTGTGCACTGACACTTTGTCAGCATCTGGAACGGGGCTTGGTACATAACAGGTACCCAATATAGATTTTTAAAGTCTTTTATTTTGAACTCATCTCGGACTTCCAGAAAAGTGACGACAACTGTACGGAGAGTTCCTGGGAACCTCTCACCCGGCTCTTCCTGATGCTAGCGTCCTACATAACCCCAGGACAACTGCAAAAACCGAGAAACGTAGTATTCATACCGTCCTGTTAATAACCTAATGGAGTTTCATTTCATTAATGAAATTTCACTGCACTTGTCTCTCCGTCCCAGAACCAACCCAGCTTCCCACGTCAAATTCACTCATTCCTCCTTAGTCTCCTCCAGTCCGCTTTGAAGAAGAGTGGCCTGTTATGCTGTAGAATGTCCCTTGTTTAGGGTTTCTCATCGATGGCAAGAATGCCAGAGGGGTGGTGCGGTGGCCTCTCTGGTGCCCTGTGTCGAGGGTGCATGCTGCGTCTGTGCCCATTGCTGTGGGCGTTGACCTTATCACTTGGCTGAGGTGCGGCTGCTGGGATTCTGCACTGCAAGGTTATCTCTTCCTATGTAGTTAATAAATATATTAAGGGAGATTCTTTGAGATGATGCATACTCTGCCTCCTCAAACTTCCCTCAACTAATTTGGGCGTTCAACATGGGGGGGGGGGGCAGTAATTATTTCAGGGATGTTGGTGTTTGCCTAAGGGTGATTTCAAGTTTCCTCTTTTTTTCTACATTTGCTAGTTGGAATTCTGCTTTTAGGAAGAGTTGTCCCTCTTATCTATGTATTTTATCTATGTGTTTACTTATTTATTTCCGTATGGACTCGTGGATATTTAGTTTATTCTATTAACATTTGATACTTTTGTCATTTATTTTTTTCCCTGAACTTTTCTAGTTTCGGCAATTAAGAGCTCTTTCAGGCTGGCACCTGTGTCCTTTGAATATGCCCCATTCTCTTTTGAGCAATTCCTTACTTTCTGGCAACCCAAGATGCTCCAGGTTCATCTTATTTCCTGTGTCAGCCCTAGAATCAACTGCTTCTCCCAAGAAGCCTGGTTCCTTTTCTTGGAGAATGGTGCTTAGAAGCCAGGATCTGGCCGCTAGATGTGCCCATTGCTACTGGGCTGCCCTTGCTCTTGGCCCTCTCCTGGGGAATACACGTGTGTGAGTTAACCCTCTCCACATGTCTAAGGCTCTGTACATCTATGTCCATACAGTAAATGTTAAAGGCCAGGACTGTGTCCTGATCTCTGATTCTAGTCCAGCACCTCGGGTTTATTCTAGCTGTCCTTCCCCTTATCTATAGCTTCTTCCTCCAGTGGTGGGAAACCGGCTCTCATGATCTATATTTATTATTTGTTCCATTCTAGTACACACACAAAGTAGTTCCAGAGTTGCAAACCCACAGCCTGGAAGGAACCCCTTTACTGACTAGATTACACACATGTACCCACTGCCATTTGTCTTCAGCCTCACGTGTCTGCTGTCTTCCAGAGTCACTCGGGTGAGTTCTTCCCTTCTCCTCCCCCTTCCTGTGCTTCCATTATTCATCTGTCATCTGCTAGGTCCCTTTGTTAGCATTTGTATTCCATGTTTGGTTCCCTGTGTCCTGGTTGGTTTTAATTGTTTGTTTACTTTTGAGTATGTGAAGTTATGTGAAATGTCATGGCAGTTCTAAAAGTTAACCATTTAGAAGATATGCCCAGAGAAGTGTCACTTTGTCCTCATCCCTACTCCCTACCCACTTCCTCCTTCTCTCCACCTCTTTCCCACACGGCCCTTGTAGGTAACCAGTCTCTTTCTGGTTTCTGTTTTTTTCTTCCTGTATTTTTTTTTCTTGGTACAAACAAACAGATACATGTGTATTTTCTTCTGTCTCCTTTCTTATGTGAAAGATAGCACTCTATAGATATTCTTTTGGATGTTGCTTTTTTTTTTTTTTTTTT
>NW_007729477.1:183577-209407 GCF_000696425.1 Galeopterus variegatus
TTTTTTTTTTTTTTTTTTAAATTTAACTGTATGTCCTGGAAATTACTCCATTTCAGCTCATAGAGGTTTTTCTCATTTTTTTTTCCAGCTGCAGAGTATTCCATTGTGTGCATGTACCACAGTTTATTCAGCCACAC
This sequence comes from Galeopterus variegatus, assembly GCF_000696425.1. Taxonomy (NCBI): domain Eukaryota; kingdom Metazoa; phylum Chordata; class Mammalia; order Dermoptera; family Cynocephalidae; genus Galeopterus; species Galeopterus variegatus. Next base: position 183,715 of record NW_007729477.1, read on the forward strand.
TCTTATATATGGACATTCAGGTAGTTTCCAGTAGTCTGAAATTACAGATAATGATGCAGTGACTAAACCTCATGCATATGTATTTTTGTATCGTCGATGTATCTTCAGGGCAGATATTTAGAAGAGGGATTGCTGGGTAGAAAGGTAAGTGCCTACGTAGTTTCGTTAGGTATTGAAAATTTTCCCTCTAGGAGAGCTGTGCCAACTTTTGGTGATATTTGCACTCTCGCAAGGGATGCCAGTCCAGGTGTTTTGTGTGGATAGCTGGCTGGAGAGCTGGGCTCAGACTGCAACATTGATCTTAGCAACGTTATTTGTGTGGATTGCAGTTACTGAGTGTTGCCTCTAGATGGCGGACAAAGCCCACCAGGGAGCACACGTTTTCCAGACAGTGCTCTGGAGCCCTTGATAACAATAACTGTAAGCTGAAGTGATAGCAGTCATAATGCTTTTATTACTAATAACATAGCAACTATCATTTGTAATACTAGTGGTAATAGTAACATTATTTTATTAACACTAACATTCATCGTTTGATCAGTCATTCATTCTACAATTATTTGTTCAAGGCACTGGGGATGAGGAGATGAAGAAACAGCAGTAAAACCCAGACAAACATCCTGCCTGCACAGAGCTTGCATTCTGTGCAGAGAGAGACAAGAAATAAATACATATGTCAAGTATATGGTCTGTCAGGTGGGCGCACGTGCTATGGTGAAAGATAAAGCAAGAAGAGGAATAGGGTGTGTGCACGCGTGGGCGTGAGTGTGCACGCACAAAGGGAAAACAGCATGGTCAGGGAGGGCTCACCGAGAAGTGGCTGACTGAGGGAGGAAGCCATGGGAACATTCTGGAGAAGAGTATGGAGTCAGGATTGGGAGGTGCAAAGGTCCTGAGGCAGGAGCGTGCCTGGCAGGATGGAGGGGCCCAGTGAGTGAGGAGAAGGTGAGATCAGAGAGATGGAGCTGGATGCCTTGCAGGCTACCAAAGGACTGTGGACTTTTCCTCTGTGACAGATGAGAGATATAGGAGAAGATATCAAATTCCCTAGAAGCCCAGAAAGTGGGGTCCCCTGACCCCACTTCCCATACCTATTGACAGCCTACATGGGCCAGACCCAATCCTGGGGGACTGACTGTGAGAAGAACTTGATCTCTGCACCCAGGGGCCTCTCTCAATCTTGGTGGGGGGGACAGATGGGGCAACAGGCCTTCCCAGGAGGTGCGCCCAGTGCCGTCAGGAAAGACTGTGGACGACTCTGAAATGGAAAGTCTACAGGGTGCCATCTGTGAAAAACTAGGCACCGGGCAGAGTGCTTTCCTGGGCGACCTCAGCCTTTCATCATCCTTGAGCTACTTAACAATTTTGTAAATTGGCAAAAACTGATAGTATGCCAACAATCCTTGTTCATGAAAACACGCCTGAATCACACAGGTGGAATGCCCAGCCCTGCGTCTGCCTATGTGTGCACGGTTCTTCACATCTTCCTCCAAGCCGGTCGCAACACCCTACTGCTACCTCCTTAAATAATGAGCTAGACGAAGTGTCGCACACTCGTCCCTGAACTCTGTGTAACAGTTGTGATTCTAGCGCCTTCTAGAAGTTTCCCTCTAACAGTGCTTTGAGCCTTCCTCAGCAAAGGAACAAGTGTAGAAATAAAGACACTTCATACACGTTACTGTGAGAGAGAAAGAGATGAGATTCATTTCCATCCTGAACACCCCTACAAAGGAAATCTGACGAAGATGAAGGGGACAGTGGCCAGGGGGTGGGCAGGGAGGCCGGGCAGGGCTCCCGGGTCTTGTGTTCTCTAGGTCATCACAGTCACCTGCAAAACCCAGGGAGAGCTGCCCCACAGCAGGGACGAGGGAGAAGTGGAGTGGCGGGTGAACTGGGGAGAGATTTGGGAGGCAGATACACTGGATGCCAATGGGGGACTTGAAGCTCCTTGAGGGTGGTGCCATGTCTTCATGGTGCGTGGTACAAGAGACAGAGGTGAGACTCAAACCCTGAGGGGAATCCTTTCCACATCCAGTTTCTTCCCCCACAGCAAACCCCATTTCCTCCCTGAACTCCCCCCACCTGACTCCTCCTTCACTCCCTCCTTCCTCCTCTTTTCTCCACCCTCCACCCGAGACTCCCACAGGGCTGAGGGCTCCGGTAAGAGGGAGCCTTCCCCAGCCCCACGTTCACACCTGCTGCTCTTGAGCGAACAGGGGTTTGGACCTCACAGGATGAGGCCAACAGGCCTGCGGAGGAGAGACTTCCAGATTCCTGGAGCTAGGGGAGGCCTCGAGGCCACTCTAGGGCTTCCCAAGTGTGTGCGGATATAGATGTCAGGAAGACGCTTCTGGAGCTTTGGTCTCTCAGTTAGATCAGTGCAGTCAGCAGACACCTCCCTTGACTCTGTTATTCCAGAAACGCCCTCTCCCGTGGACTCATTCATTCCTCACTCGGTCACTTATCTTCAGTGAGCATCCCTCTGTAGAAGCACAGTGGTGAGTGCTAAGGAGCAGCGATGGGGAAAAGCCAACAGGGACCACCAGGGGACACCACCTCAACTCATCAGGATGGCTATTGTCGAAAACACAGAGATAACAAGTGTGGGAGGGGACGAGGAGAAAGTGAACCCTGTGCACTGTGGGTGGGAATATAAAATGATGCAGCCACTGTGGAAATCAGCATGGAGCTTCCTCAAAAAGCTAAAAATAGAACTACCATATGCTCCAGCAATCCCCCTTCTGAGTATGTATGCAAAGGAATTGCAGCAAGTGGCACATACCCAGGTCTCAAAAAGATATCACTCCCAGGTTCATCGTAGCATTATTCGCAATAGCCACGAGATGGGAGCAGCCCAAGCACCCATCAGTGGATGAGCAGGTAAGCAACACGTGCTGTATGCACACAGGGGATGTTACTCAGCCTTAGGAGGGAAGGAAATTTTGTCACGTGCTACAACATGGATGAAACTTAAGGACATTACGCTAAGTGCTTCAGCCAATCACAGAAAGACAAATACTGTCCTGCGACTACAACATGAACAGCTCAGCTAAAGAAGGTGTGGGGTGCGATGAGAGTGGAGGATGGGGCATTGGACCGGTCGGGAGCCAGGGAAGGCTTCCCTGAGGAAGAGCCGCAGAAGGAGGACCCAGAACGTGCTCCGTGTTTTCTTGTCTTCAGTCATTGCTGCACCAGCCTCCAGAACTTTGTCATCTTTAATGACAAAGCTGGGGAATTCCTGTTCCTGGAAGAGTGCAAATCAGTTAAACAGTTGATGCATCAAAACTGGCTTTTTTTTTTTCTTTTCTTTTTTTCTTTTAGAGGCTTGCTGGTGCGGGGATCTGAACCCCTGGCTAACCGCTGGCTTTTGAGGACTTGCTTCAAGACCCTCACCTGGCTAGGTCCACTGTTCCAAAGCTACTAATGTCATATTGCCCAATCCCAACCAGCCCCCCGCCCCCTTTCCAAGACCTGCCTTAACATCACCCAGACTGAAAACTCTGTAAATATCTCCACCTAACCTCACCCTCCAGAGCCAACTAGAATGTCCAGTTGGTTCCTCCCTCCCTGCAGCAAGTACATTCCTCATAGCTTTGGTTGACCCACTGGCTTCCTGGGGGTCTTTTGTAAAAGGTCATCACTAGTCCCACCTGTACAATTATTTACCTAATACTTTTCCTTAGATCAACTCACCTTTCTTAAAAATGTAGGTAAATTTACTTTAAGAAAACCCTGTATGTTACTACCATATTTAGAAAATCACAATCAATGGAAATTAATGTTAAAATAAAAATATATCTGTAACTGTCAGACTTTTAAAAAGTTTATGGCCCACTCATGCATTAAAAAATAATGAATTAGAAGAACGTGTGGGCCGAGGGAGGAAGGCAGGAGACCGGCCAGCAAGTCCCTCAGGCACAGGCACAGGCATAGCTCCCGCTGCATCTCCCTGTGGCTGTTTATCTCTTTCTCATTCATCCTGCAAGTGTTTCCAGGATGCCAACCCACACCGAGGAAGTTTCTGCCAACACCCCAACTGCCAACATACACCCAAGTTTGCATCAGGGGGACCTCTGCATCCGCCAGCCCGCTTTGGGTGGCCAGTATCAGAAAATCTAACTAGAATTTAAGTCATGTGACAAGGAAATGGGGATAGGATGCCTCCAGGGCTGGTTAATTCAGTGGTTTGACTCCAGATTCTTCCAAGGTCCCTTCGCTCCACCATCCTCAGCTTGTCAACGGCAGATCTCCACCCACACCGCCCATGGCCATGGCTCAGCTGCAGACACCTTCACTCTGGAGCCATGTGGGGTATGGGGGCGTTCTCTTTGATAACTGCCTCTATTAATGATTCCTGTGAGGCTTTCCATCTCTTTTAGAGTCAGTTTAGGTAGTTTTATTTTCATCCAGGTTTTCAAATGCCTTTGCAGTACCCCTTGCACACTGCAGCCTTATTTGAGATAGCAGAAGACAGGAGCAGCCTGCACATCCATCAGTGGAGAGTGGTTGAATAAACTGTCTACCAGGAAGCCACCCAACAGAATCCTCTAGAACTGTTTAAGAAAAAGAGGGAAAAGAAAAAGAAGATAATTGAAAGAAATGGAGTTCTTTTTGTTTTAATATGGGACAATTTCCAAGGTATATTATTAAGTGAAAGAAGCCATGTGTGGCTTAGTATGCTACACTTGTGTATTCAAAAGAAGGAGAAAAAAGATATATAAGTGTGATATATATATATATATAATCACAAAATATCACTGGAAGGGTACAAAAGAAATTGATAACCCTGGTTGACTTTGGAGAAGGAAACTGGGTAACTGAGGGGGAAGGAGACTATGAAGTTACATGCCAACTTGTAGATTTCTGTCTGGGGAAATTTATATATACAAAAATACATAAGTAAATATAAATAAATTTTTTAAATAATAATAATAACAAAGTAGCCTTTTCCTTGAAACTCACAGGTGTTGTGCCTCTAATCTCATAGCCCAGGATTAAGTCGCTTTCCCAATTTCTGTCAAGGGACTTAGACTAACTGGGACTCACTCTCTCCTCCCCCAAGATTAGGGAGGAGGGTCCCAGCTCCACAGATGACATGTTGGTCCAACATGGAGGGAACTCAGAGCTTTGTTAGCAAAGAGGCCAGAGAGAAGAAGCTATTGGGGTGGCCTGCAGAATGCCATCCCTCCTGATGACTGCCAGTGCTTCCCCAGTGCAGCCCTCCGGTGACAGTAACATGACGTGGTGTGTCCTTCATTTAAACACAAGCTCCTGACTGCAGAGACTCTATCTTGCTGTGTCTTTCCCCTTTGATTACCCATAATGGGTCTGGCAGAAGTGGACACTCTCATATTTGACTGAATAAATGGATTGATGATGTCTTCAGACTCTAGTCTCATGTTCTCTCTCCAAGTCCACTGCAACATTGTCCTAGCTGCCCCCAGTCCCCTGCCCATGCTCTTGGTCTCTTGAGCCACCTGGGCATCTCTGGGAGATGAGCTTTCCCGAAGGCTGGACTCTGCTTCAGGTGATGTTCCGCATCGTTAAGGATGCAGTTTAGGGTCTAACAGACAGGGGTCTCCAATAGATTTTTGCAAAAATAACTTGACTTCTCCAAGCCCCCTTTTTCCCTCTGAAAAATAGGGATAGTTATAGCATCTGCCTTTTTTTTTTTTTTTTAAAGATGACCGGTAAGAGGATTTTAACCCTTGACTTGGTGTTGTCAGCACCACGCTCTCCCATGTGACCCTAGCACCTCGCATTTTAATGTGATGTGAGTTTCAACAGTTGAGATGGAATAACCAGAACTTGAAAGTTGGACAATACAACCTTTCTTTTCAAATGTTATACTGTGGAGTTGTGTAATGAGGCTCTCCAAGCATTTTTCAGTTCTCTAAGAGAATGCACCTGTATTTGACTCTGTTCTTTTTTTGCTGACAGCCCCGGCACTGTGAAGTTACTTGGTAATTTGGAGATTTCTGCCCAGTAGAAATGACAGCTTCAAAGTTTACTTTTTTATTGTCCTAAAGACTTTAACTAATCATATATCTTATTGTAACATTATTATTTTTTAAAGCCTTCTCTGGTAATGGTAGAAACCCCTGTTCCTCCAATGTTTTTGGAATCAACTTTACCATTTTACTGATCCCATTAATTAATTAAAGAGTTGAGTAAAATCCTTGACATATTTTCATTTTATGGTTGTGCACAAGTCATGTTTTTAACTTTAAAAAATACATACTTTGAGCAATGAAAGAGTTCATTTAATGCTCTTAGCGTGGAGTGACTGCTCAGTACTTTGTAGCAAGAGGACAGAAACTGTGACCTGGACAGTGGACACGGCATTTGACCCGTGCCCCGCCCATCCAGCCTGGTCTCAGCACACCTACCTCACCAGACATCCATTCATTTTGTAAGTATCTAATGACTCCTGTGGGCCAAGCGCTCTCTGGGCACTGAGAATACAGAGGTAGTGGAAACCTACGTGTTGTCTTCTTGGAGGTGGTCAGACAATTCAGACAATGACAATAGCACATAAATGTACAACAGCATGTCTGGAGGGGATAAGTGCTGTGAAGAAAAATACACAAGGATGAGGGCCTCTTTGGCTACATGGTCAAGGAAGACCTCTCAGAGGACATTTTGGAACAGAAATGTGCACGAGGTGAGGAACCAGCTACAGGGAGAGCACTCCAGACAGCTGGAAAAGCAAGTGGAAAGGCCCTGCAGTTCTCCCTGCTCCTTCTCTCCAAGGACTGACTCTGTCCTTAATTGTACATTCATTAATTGTAATTGGATCTCTATCTGACTCGCCTTATCAGAGGAGAAGCTCCGTGAGCACAGAATACACCACCACTGGGTCTCCACTGCCAAGCTCAGACAGTGCCTGGCTCAAAGTAAATTCTTACTAAATGAAGTTATTATAAGTATTCTATAATAATTTGGCCATGTGACCCCTCAACGTTAACCCAAGCCCCAATATATTTTCAAAATAGAGATATGGGCTTGCATGAACAGACCTTACTAAACTAGCCTTTATCTTCCATTAGCTTCCCCATATATTTCCTAGTCATTTTCCCACAATTTATCATCCCTTAAAGCCCAAACCCTATTTCCTTTGTTAAAATGGTATGTAAGTCCCCTAGTCTAACCACTTCTTTGAATTTTACTTCTTTTTCATGAACTCCCACATATATAAATATTAACAAAAATTTTGTGCCTTTTCTCGTGTTAATCTGTTTTTCATTGGCTTACTTTGCAGGCACCCAGTCACTGAACCTAAGAGAGTAGAAAAAATGTTTTTCCTCCCCATTTTCAGTTCTCTACCCTCACTATATTTGGCTGTTATTACTCCAGTTTGGATGTACCATAATTTAACCAGTTCCCTATTGATGGATGTCTAGGTTCTCCCCAACGTTTTGTTATTATGAATGAATATGGTACATGTTTCCCTAGATTGGGCAGGGTTTGCTGATCTCCACATCGAAGAGCGCAGCCACCATCTGCCAGTGTTTGGGTTTATTCTACAGTCAGCAAACACCACTGGCACAGCCAGTTAGAGAAACTGAAAACAAAAAGCAGAAATGGCTTACACTGGACTAATTTTAGAATTTTTAAGTACATTTAAGTGATGTCTCATTCCATTTAAATTCAAAGCTGTTTATTGGGCCATCTGGCTCATTATAATATGAAAGACTTTGCTCGGCAAACTGGAAAAATGCCAGAGGAAGACAAAAATGTTTCTAACTATGGAGAGTAAATCCCATGGGAGTCATCAGCTGAGTGTTAGCTCTCTGAGGACAGCAATGTTCCAACTTCATAATGCAGTACTTTTCGGTAAAATTTTTCTTTTTTTTTCTTATAACAAAGCATCCAAGTATGAGCTAACAGTATAATGCCCACCAAATTGAGAAGGTATCCTGATGCCAAAGAACAAAGCAGGTAACTCCATGTGGTTTACAAGGAGTTTATTATTATTATTATTTTCCTTTTTTAATCGAGGAGGAGCATAAGGGCACCATCCTGCCAAGCCCCTCTCCCCACTGCCCTGCCCCACTAGGGAGAGGGCTATGGTGTGGACAAATCAAAAGGCCGCACATGTGGCTACTAACTCCCAGGCTATGGAACCATCTTCCAACACCCACCATCACCACTTCTCCCCCAGACCCTATCCCAGACCAGGAGCAAGCTGGAGGGGTTGTGCAGAGGAAGAAAGGAAGGAAGAGCGGGCTCTATGGGCCCTCCCTGCACTTGCGGGTGGGACCAACCCTTGTGTTGAGGGCTAACGCTTAACAGATCATGAGGGAGCTGCTCTGCTATGTACAAAACCCAGATATTGTTATTATTATTATTATTAATGGATGAGTTACAGGAATTAGTGGAATATCAGTCCAAGTGCTGCACAGTTGCTTTCTCTGCCACTTTTGCAGGAGGAGGAGTTGAAGCTTACAAGGAGGGACATAGAAACAAAGGTGGAGCTCTGCCAAAGAAAGAAAGGCTGTGAAAGTGGAAGATTCCCAGGTGCCTCACAGCCTCCTGTTGCTTATCTTTGGGGTTTCTAGAGTCACTCTCCTTATCTTACACAACCATAACATTCTGTTCCTTTCCCTTCCTCAGTTGCTAAGCAACCTGCACAAGGGAAAGATTGTAACTATTAAAGCCAGAGCTCCAGAGGATTGAGTGAGTTCTGACCAGCATTCCTACACAAAGCAGTGCAACCAGAAGCACAAATAACCAAAGGAAAACAAAATAAATAAATTGGACTTCATCAAAATTTAAAACTTTTGTGCTTCAAAGGAAACTAAAAGAAGGTAAAAAGACAACTAAGAGAATAGGAGAAAATATTTACAAATGTATCTGACAGGAGTTGTCTTAGTCTGCCAGAGATGCCGTAACAAAATACCATAGATGGGGCAACTTAAACAGCAGATATTTATTTCTCACAGTTCTAGAGGTTGAAGGTCCAAGATCAGAGTGCTGACATGGTCAAATTCTGGTGAGGACTCTCTCCCTGTCTTGCAGACAGCTACCTCCTTGTGTGCTAACATTGCCTTTCCATGGAGAGAGAGGGAGAGCTCTCTTTTCCTCTTCTTATAAGAGCACTAATCCCATCACAAAAGCTCATGACCTAATCTAGACCTATTACCTCTCGAAGACCCCCCCTCCAAATATCATCACATTGGGGGCTGGGACATCAACAAATGAATTTTGGGGAGACACAATTCAGTCCATAGCAAGGGTGTAGTATTGAAAATATATAAGGAATTTATAACTCAACAATAAAAAGACAAACAGCTAAGTTAAAAGTAGGCAAAGAACTTAAACAGACATTTCTTCAAAGAAGATATACAAATGACCAATGAGCACGTGTAGAGATGCTCAACATAATTAGCCATCAGAGAAATGCAAATCAAAACCACAATGAAATACCACTTTATACCCACTAAAATGATTGTAACAAAAAGTATAGACAATAGCAAGTATTTCTGAGGATGTAGAGAAATTGGAACCCTCACACATTGCTAGTGGAAATGTAAAGTGATGCAGTTGATTTTGAAAGCAGTATGGTATTTTCTCAAAAGATTAAACATAGAGTCACCATATGACCCAACAATTCCACTCCTAGGTATCTACCCAAGAAAAATGAAAGCGTATGTCCACATAAATATTTATAGCAGCATTGTTCACAACAGCCAAAAAGTGGAAACAATTCAAATGTTCATCAACTGATGAATGGATGAATAAAATGTTCATATCCATACAATGGAATATTATTCAGCCATAAAAAGAAATGAAGTACTGACACATGTACAACAGGGATGAACATTGAAAATTTGGGGAGTATTCTATTTGGCACCACCCCACTTAATTTTTCTTACAGGTTTACAATGTAACTTCAGATGTGTTCTCTATAAATTGCATCTTCATGCACTGCTTACCTAGGTTTTAGCTCCTTTGCAAACACCCTCCCCCCCGTTGCCATCAACTTTCAGGGTCACAATAATAGTTTCACCCAACTTTCTTCCCCACCTCCAAAAAGCAAGCCCAGAGAGAGTGATTTGCATCTTTTTTTTTTCACCTCCTCTTTTTTGACCCCTTTTCCCAGAAGTCCAGACAATCATAATCCTCTGCTTGGACTAGTGCAATAATCTCATAACTGGCCTCCCTCATTCCCCTTGGCCCCCACAAAGCCCATTCTTAACCCACCACTGTAATCTTTTTGACCTGAAAATCTGATCACATCTCTCTCTAGATTAAAATCCTTCAGTGATGCCTTATTAAATTTAGGAGAAAGTCCAAAATCCTTGCCTTGACCTATGAAACCCCCCAAAAAGTTGCCAGATAAAATAGAGGACACTCAGTTAAATTTGAATTTCAGTTAAACAATGAGTAACTTCTTGGTATATCAGTATATGACAAATATTGCATGGAACATACTTATACCAAAAAATTATTCATTGCCATCTGAAATTCCACTTCACTGGGTGTCTGCATTTTTATTTTCTAAATCTGGGACCCTGGTGCTGAGTGGTTGGACCCAGTCCACCTCCCAGGCTCCCTCACCTCTCGGCCTACCACTGTTTGTGCTTCTCTCACATGAAGCTTATCCAGCTGCTCAGACCCTCCTTCCTGCCTCAGTTGCTTCTATCCAGAAAGCTCTTTCTACATCCCCTTTTTTTTCCCTGGCCAACTTCTGTACCTTAAACCTCAGTTTAGACATCACTTTCCCAGGAAAGCCTTCTTAAGACCAACCCACCCCTAACCCAAACTAAGTTCCTTTTGGTCCCATCCCCTAACCCTCTCACACAGCATTCTAGAATTTTCTTTTACTAATCACAACCATAATTTCAGATTTATTTGAATGATTGTTACTTTACCATCTGCCTCCTTCCTCTGGGTTGGAAGGTACATGGAGACAGAGACTGTACACTTTTGCTGAGTCCCCTTTGCCTGACATTCAGAGAGGCACATGTAGTTACTCGAGATGTATTATGGAATTAATGAATAGTAGTTTTATTGGATCTTTCAACCACCTGAAGAGATTCATATTCCAGCCTCTCATTGTAAAAGGGGATGGAGCCAGCTTCACGGTGTGCAACCTGTGCAGTCACTCGGGGCCCCAGGCTTGATTAATGCTCGGCTGTTGTAATATGCAAAATATAATTTTCAAAAAGATAAAATCATGACAGGCAAATATAAAATGACCATTTATCAAAGATGTTGATGAACTCATTAATTAATGAAGGAACCACTAAGATTTTAAAACCAGTCTTGTAAGATAAAGACATATATGTGCTTAGAAGTTCAGCAAAGGTGACAGTGTATGACATCCTAGTCCTAAAGTGAATTGTGGATTTGGCCTGTTTTCCTGGATCACTTGCTCTGGAGGAAGCCAGCTGCCATGCTCTGAGGGCACTCAAGCAGCCCTGAGGAGATGCCCACACAGAGAGGAGCTAAGGCCTCCTGCTGACAGCCAGCACCAACTTGCCAGCCAGGTGAGTGGGCCACCTTGGAAGCAGATTCTCCGGCCCCAGTCAAACCTTCAGATGACTGCAGACCCCAGCCAACATCTGACTGTGACCTCCTGAGAGACTGCAAGTCAGAAATGCCCAGCCATCCTGACCCACAGAAACAACAGAGATATTAATTTCTACTGTTCTTGATTACACTTATGTGTGAAATCTTGAAAAAAAAAGGCAAACACATAGAAACAGAGAAGAAAGGTGATAACCAGGGAGGGACGAGGATGGAGAGGAAGTGGGGACATGTAGGTCAAGGTACAAACTCACAGATATGCAGGATAAATAGTCTAGAGATCTAACACACAGCAAGAGAACTAGAGTTACTAATAGTGTATTACATACTAAAAATTTGCTAAGAGAGTAGATTTTAGGTTCTCTTATCACACATTACAAAAGAGGAAACTGTGAGGAGACAGATATGTTAATTTGCTTGTCTATAGTTATGATTTCACTCTATAGGTGTATATAAAAACATCCTGTTGAGGGCCAGCCCGTGGCTCACTAGGGAGAGTGTGGTGCTGCTAACACCAAGGCCACAGGTTCAGATCCCTATATAAGGATCGCTGGTTAGCTCACTTTGGAGAGTGTGGTGCTGACAACACCAAGTCAATGGTTAAGATCCCCTTAAAAAAAGAAAAGAAAAGGAAAACAAAAAACACCCTGTTGCATACCTAAAATATATACAATAAAAAATAAATTTAAAAAGTTATTGTTCATTTGAGCTGCTAAGTTTTGAGATTTGTTACACAGCATTAGATAACTCATACACATGGGGAAGATGATGATCCCAAAATAAGCTCTGTAGAATTGTTATTTTGTATCAGAATAACAGTGCTTCCCTTTAGATGGTGAGACTATACTACTGTTAATTTTCTTTTTTTGTACAGTTGTGCCTTTTTCCAAATTTTCTACGGTGAATCTGCAGGAAAAACAATTCTATAACCACCAGAAATACTCATTGTCTTTATACACAAAGCACCATGAACTTACAACAGAATCTGAGGCCGGTAAAGTGATCTGGGATGTCACTAAAGGAGAAGGGCACCCAGAGTCCTCTACACTGATGACAAACATGGGTGAATGCAGGGAGGGAGGCCTGCAGCCCTCTTGTGGTTACCCTGAATCCCCAGCCAACCTCAGTGGGAGATAAAGGACAAGTTCCTTCACTCCCCTCCATCCGCTCAGTCCTGCTGCATATCTTCTGATTCCTGATGGAGAGACACAGCAGCCAGGGAAGGATCAGAATTCAGGTCTGGGAGCCTGCTAGCTGTGTGTCCACGGGTGAGTTGCATGACCTTGCTGAGCCCTGGGTTTCTCTCTCTTTTTTTTTTAAATTATTTTTTGGTGGCTGACTGGTATAGGGATCTGAACCCTTGACCTTCGTGTTACAAGTAATCAACTGAGCAAACCACCAGCCCAAGCCCTGGGTTTCTAGAATTAAAATACAACTTGAAATTTTTGAGCACTTGTATTGAACATACACTATGTATTAGTTTACTAGGGCTGATGTAGCAAATTACCACTAACTTGGTGGCTTAAACTCATAGAAATGTATTCTCTTGTAGCTCTTAAGGCTATGAGAAAATAAAGTCCAAAGTCAAGAGGTCTGCAAGGCCGTGCTCCCTCTAAAGGGTTTAGGGAGGATCCTACCTGCTTCCTCCAGCTTCTGCTGATGGCTCTAGGTGTTTCTAGCTTGTGGCTACATTACTCCAGTCTCTGCTTCCATCTTCACATGGCCTCCTCCTCTTCCTTCTGTGTCTTTTCTTCTTCTCTCTCTTATAAGGACACATGTCATTGGATTTAGGGCCCAGTCACATCTTGAGGTCTTTAACTTAAGTACATCTGCAGCTTAGGTGACGTTCACAGGTTTCTGGGGTTGTGATGTGCCCATAACTTTTGGGGGCTGTGTTAGTTTGCAAGGGCTGCCATCACAAAGAACCACAGGTTAGGCGGCTGAAACAACAGACATTTACTTTCTCACAATTCTAGAGGCTGGAAATCCAAGATCAAAGTGTTGATACAGTTGATTCTTTTTGAGGCCTGTCTCCTTGGCTTGCAGAAGTCCATCTTCTGCCTATGTCTTCACCTGGTTTTACCTCTGTGTGTGTCTGTGTCCTAATCTCTTATAAGAACACAGGTCCTACTGGATTAGTGCCCACTCCGATGACCTCATTTTAACTTAATCACCTCTTTACAGACCCTACCTCTAAATACAATCACGTTCTTAGGTATTGGAAGTTAGGACTTCAACATAAGAATTTTGGAGGGCTGGCTGTTCAGCTCAGCTGATTAGAAAGCAGTGTTATAACGCCAAGGTCAAGGGTTCGGATCGCTGTACCAGCCAGACACCAAAAAAAAAAAAAAAAGGGAAATGAATTTTGGGAAGACACAACTCAGCCCATAACAGAAGTCCCTGTGACAACTTGGCAGGAACAAATCCGTAGTAATCAGGGGCTCGTTGTGTAACCAGTGGTGGGGTCAGATGTGAAGCAGGTAGTCTCACTTCCCCACTGTCTTGGGCTTATGGCCACATGCCGCCTCAACGTGATCCAGGCCCCAGGGTGTGTGGGTAGGACACCAATATTGGCAAAGTCTCCTCCAAGGTCAGCCCAGGATCCTCTGTCACCAGCAGCATCCAAAGGTCGTGAAGCCCCGCAACCATGTCTACCTCTACAGCAGCCTGGGGAAGACAAGGGCAGCTTCAGAGGGTGTTTGGTGCACCCGAGGAAAGGAAACGCCCCGGAGCCTTCTGTACACTCATCTCATTCACCAAGAATCCTGCAACATTCATTTTCTTTAACTTGTCACAAATACCTCCTCCTCTTTGCTCTGATTAAAACGCTGTCATCACACTGGGTAAAAGTGACCACTTAGTGGAACTCTACACAAACCAGGGCTCATTGCGGGCTTCATAACCTTTATCTAATTAAATTACCCCTGACGGCTGCTCCAGGAAAGAGTTTTGGGCTGCAGGGTCGGGCAGGTGTCACAGATAATACCACTTGCTGCAGCGAGAATGTGGGCAGGTGATCTGTCTTCTGGAATTTCAGTTCCCTCACTGGTAAGGTGGAGATGCTGGTGACGTTAAGAATCTTTCCTCCACCTGGCACCTGCTCTTCATGGCCTCGACTCTGTGCTGACCACACCCTCTCCTGCAGCCGCCACAAGGCAGCAAGGCAAAATCCTCTGCCAATAGCCCCAAACTGACTTCGAGACCAAGAGGAGAGCCTGACCTAGAGGCCAGGATTTTCGGCTCCCGGCTGTGCCAGGTGCTCCTGGCCCCTGGGAAGCTGGGTGACTGGTTAAGGAATCTGCTTTGCATGGTCCCTCTCAGGAGATTCCAGAGTGAGTGGCCCAAGTTGCTAAACCAAGAGGTGGTGACACAGGGAGCAGGGAGGCCGTATTATTTCCCCTTGGGTTTCGTCCAATCTGTAGCTTTAATGACAATCTAAAAAACAAGCGAAAATAGAACTGGAGATTCCTCTTTCCTTGCAGGAAGGGATTCCATAATTTGCAGGGCACAGTGCAATATGAAAATGTTCGGCCCCTTATTTAAAAATTATTTAGAATTGCAAGATGACCCTAGCAGAGCATTAAATCAAGTGTGGGCCCTTCTCTCATGGGGCCCTGAGCATTGCACACCATGAATCCAGGCCTGTTCTTTCCATTCTGTTCATGTCGTCTGGGATATGAACATGGCCCCTGTATCACCTCCACATTATTTAGCAAGAGTAGTCTCAAATCCTTCACCCAGAGGATCCACGAGGACGCCGGTAGGACAGTTCCCCATGCAGAGGTTGATGTTATTGGAAACTGTCAGGCAGGGCAGAAAGAAGCTGGGGGTGGGGGACCGTCTCCTGGCTCCCCACCCACTCCTGCTACCCTCTCCCTGGTACAGCTCTAGGTGAAGGGTGGGAGGGTTCACCCAGAAGAGACAGCCATTCTCAGAGTGTGGTTTTGGTGCCACTCCATGCGATGTGGAGCAAATTGTGCCATTGAGGAAGGATGGCTCCTGGACACATAGCTCTCCAGTCCAGGCCAGCTCCCCAGAAGCACAGAGGCTTTGTCACAGGACAGACAAGAGCTGGCAGTGTAGGGCAGTGGGTAAGGGCATAGAAGTTGGAATCTGGAAATCCTGCCTTCCTGACTCCAGCTCTGCCTCTTGCCAGCTGTGTTACCTTAAGCAGGTTCCTTAACCTCTCTGAATCTCATTTGCAAAGTGAGATTTGCAATGAAATGATTAAGCAGGATCACTGAGAAGATACAATGAAGTATCACCCATGAAGCCCTTAGCACAGTGCCTGGCACATAGTAGGTGCTTAGAAATAATACTTTATTGTCACATCAAAAAATGTACTTTGGATACCCAAGGGATCAAAATCACTTGAACAAAGGCTTGAAAAACCTTCGAGTCTTAAGAACTGTATTATATAGTTCTTGGCCTTCTTGACAGAGTAAACATTTTTTAACCTTTTTTGGTGGCATAGAGTCATTACTTGTAATACAAAAATTCCCTTAGAGCACAAAGCCTACCTGTATTTAAAAATCAAACAATATTCTTCATTCAGCGACCAAAGTCACCCATTTGCTCAACATTCACTACCCCAGACTGCTATGTGTCCTGAGAGGCTGTGTGAGAGACTGATGGAAGAAATACTAAAAGCCCTGTGGCCACATCAACATCAAATCATAATTTCTGATCTGCTGGGGTAAAAATCCAGACGCCCCAGGCACAGAATCCAATGGTGGAGTTACTGGTTACTGGGCCCCCATATAAAAGCAGGAGCCTTGTGTAAAGTCACACATCTGGGACATGTTTGAATGAGGCTTTAAATCTAAGGCTGATTCCAGATTCTAGTCCCTTTCTACTTAGGGGCACCAGATTTAGCAAGTAAAAATGCAGGACACCCACTGACATTTGAATTTCACATACACAATGTGTAGTTTTTAGTATATCACGTGCTGGCTGGTCCGAAGGCAGTGAGCTAGTGAGCTCACTCGAATGACTGTTCACAATTACAGATCAACCTCCTTGTTCCACTGTTTACCCCCTTGTCACTTGACTAGTCTTAAAAAAAAAAAAGTATATCCCATGCAATATTGAGACATACCTATACTAAATATTTATTCCTTATATTAGTCCATTTCTGTTGCTTATGACAAAATACCTGCTACTGGCCAATCTGTAAGGAAACAATATATATTACTCACAGTTTCTGAGGCTGGGAAGTCCAAAGTCCAAGGAATATATCTGGTAGGGGTCTTGGTGGTGGTGACAGTTATCAGGGGTCTCACATTGCTAGATAGTGGAAGCAGAGAAAGAGAGACCAACCTCCTCATTCACTCTCCTTTTAAAGACCTCGGAGCCATGCCCATGACCACCATCACTAATCCATTCACTATGACATGGTCCTACGATCTAATCACCTCTTCAAGATCCCCACCATTCAGTCACCATAATAGGATTTCCCACCTTCCACAGTTATACTGGGGTTTAAGTTTTGGGGGGATATTCAACCCAAGGCATTCTTTGTGTATCTGAAATTCAAATTTAACTGGACAACATGTTATGTTATCAGGTAACCCATCCTGTATTTTTTGTATCATGGGCATGAGAAACAGAACCTTGGCAAAGGAGAAATAGATGTGCCTGTGGGTTTTACTTGCCTATGTACAGCAGTTTGAATATCAAAGTCAACTCCATGGGGGCGCCTTCCCTGGCCACCTGCTAATCAGCCCTCCTTTGACTCCCACTTATTAAAAAAAAAGCTTTATTGAGTTACAGTTCAGAGATCACACAATTCACTCATTTAAAGTGTACAATCCAATGATATATTTTGTATATTGTATTTATAGTTATATGCAACTATCACCACAGTCAATTTTAAAACATTTTCATCATCTCAGAAAGAAGCCTCATACCCACCAGCAGTCACTCCCAATCCCCCTCCGCCCGGAAACCACTGATCTACCTTCTGTCTCTATGGATTTGCTGCTTCTTGACATTTCACACACAGACTCATACACATGTGGCCTTTTGTGTTTGTAGCATGTATCAGCACTTCGTTCCTTTTGTTGGCTGGATAATGTGCCGTTGCATGAGAGGACCACATTTTGTTCATCCATTCGTCCATTGATGGACATTTGGGTTGTTTCCAACTTTGGGCTATTATCCCACTCATTCCTAATGGCATCCTCTTATTCTCTCCACATTTATCACATTGTGACATGACCCTGCTCACTCACACTCATATACAGAGGGCCTGTCCTCTCGTCTCTCGGGCACCAGAAGCTCCACGCAGGCACAGTTCTGTCTGGCCCAGGACGGCTGAGCGAGGGTGGAGGGTGGACCTGCCCCGGACTCAGCCTCTGGGACATGAGGGCGTCATGGGCCCAGGGAGGAGAAAGTTCTCATAATTTCCAGCCAGGAAAAACCCTTTGGTGTGGCCATGATATGCTGCATTCCTCTTGGCGGCAGCTCCCTCTGCGTTGAGAGTTATCTTTCTCTGCATCTTTCACATAGGGGGAGGTGTTGGGACAAGTGGTGGAAATGAGTGTGTTGGGGGCGGTTGGGGAAGTTGGGGTGGGAGGAACCACCAACTTCTGGGAATCAATTCCTGAAACCGGCTGGTTCCACCAAGATGCAAATCTTGCAGCGGTTTTAACAGTGTCCCTGTGGAGGGAGGGAGATTCCCACTTACGGTCAGCTCTGCTAGCCCACGTGAGAACATTGACGATCCCTCTGCTCAACTTTTTATTATTATTCTTATTTTTTATTTTTTGCATGTTGGTGGACATTTGCCAGGTATACCTTCTTTCCTGACAAAGAAAATCTGCCCATCTGAGTCAGGATTTTAAGCTTATTCGTTTGTTCAACATTTATTTTTCCTAGGGCTGCCATAACAGAGAACTACCAACTGGGTGGCTTGAAACAACAGACAGATTCTCTCACAGTGCTGGAAGCTGGAAGTCCAAGATCAAGAGGTCAGCAGAGCCAGGCCCTCTCTCTGGAGGCTGTGGGGGAGAACCTGCTGGATACCTTTCTCTGAGCTTCTGGTGTTGCTGGCAATCCTTGCCATCCCTTGACTTGTAGAGGAATCACTCCAATCTCTGCCTCCGTGTTCACGTGGCATTATCCTTACTTTGTGTATCTGCGTCTGTGTCTCTAATCCTCTTATAAAAACACCAGTCGTAGTGGGTTATGGGTCCACCCTCAGCCAGTATGACGTCATCTTAAATTATATGTCAATTACATCTTCAGCGACCCTATTATCAAATGAGGTCATAGTCACAGGTATTGGAGGTTAGAACTTCAACACATCTTTCTGGGGGAAACAATTCAACCCACTATACATGCCCTCAAGAAAAAAATCTTATTGGGATTTTAATTGGCATGTATTCAGTTTGTATTATAATTTTGAGATTTTGACTTTTTCTTACTCAAGGACATGATATGTGTCCTCTTTTGTTTCTATTTTGTATATTATTCAACAAGATTTTATTATTTTCCTCATAAAGCTCCATGCCTTTTTAATTAAATTTCTCTAAGCATTTTATAATTTCTGTCTGTATTATGAATGATATATTTTTTACTTCCATTCCTAGATGTTTATTGCTAGAGTGTAAGAAAATTGTTGCTTTTTGTATATGTATCTCGAGCCCAGCCATCTTACCAAAATTTCTTACTTATTCTAGGATTGTTGAGTTTTTTAAAAAATTGATATATTTTAAGTTTTCTAGGTACACAATATTAGAAAAAAGATCGAATGTTGCATCTTGAAATATCCTTGGGATATAGGAAAAATGATCAAGAGTTATCAGTTGACCTTGATCATCCTCCACATGGTAGCGTTAGGTAAGGGAAGCAGGATGCAAGAAAGTGTATAATGCGACCCCAGCTTTGAGAAACAATGCGGGAAAAGGCTAATGTAGACATAAGGATACATGTTTACATATGATTTTATGTTGAAAGAGAAAATATGGAATTTTAGATTGCTAACATGGACTACTTTGTCAGGGTGAGAAACTAATATGGGGGAAAAGGGGAAAAAAGAAGGAGGTAGTCAAGCAAAAATAGAAAAAAAGACCCTACTAAAAAATGCAAAATCATTATGACAAAGTCACATTTCTGCATTTATGTAATTTTTATGTATATAAGTATGTGTGTATATATATGTATATTTGTTGTATACATTCATAGAAATTTAAAATAATTTTTAAATTAATGCAAAAATCAGCAAACAAGTGAGACTTTGATGAAGTGGCTCTTGTAGCCAGGCCCAATTATCTTTTGGGGAGCCACCCCCTTTCACCACCTGGATGGTGTACCACCGTGATGGTGAGATAGGAGGTGCTCAGTCTTCCTGGGACTGGGTTTCAGGCCACTCATCTGAGTTTCAGGCCACTCTCCTTGGGTCTCAAATCACTCCCCTAGGACTCAAACCCCACCTCTGAGTCCTTAGCTATCTGTAGCACCTATTTTCAGCACCAACATATGGAGATTGAGACTGTAGAAGGCAAATTTATATAATCTCAGTGACCGAGAATGCTCAGTAAAAAGTAATTTACCCCTTAAATGTCCTTCCACTGGAGGTGCTAGAGAGCACATAATATTTTTGAATATATTTGGTGCATGTGGTGGAATTTGATGATGAGCATGCTCTAGAAGAGACCGACTGTGCATATGCAAGACTGGGAACCACCTCCTTATTGAATATTCACTGGGCAGCATGAATATGTATAGATAGCTAAACTATAAAAGTCAAACCCAGGAAGAAGGCAGGCCGTTGCTCATACTCTCTGGAGTCAGCTTGCACTTTGCCTTTGAGGTGTGTATATTTTACTTTTTGTGTTAAACTTGACTTTAGCAGGCTGTTGTTCACTCTGGGACCAGTCTGCACTTTGTCTGTGAAGTCTGTATTTCTTACTTTTGTATTAAACTTGCTGCGGCTGCTGCTCAGTCTCTGGAGCTAGGCTGCACTTTGTCTGTGAAGTCTGTATTTCTTTTTTTTTTTTTTTATTTCTTACTTTTGTATTAAACTTGCTGCGGCTGCTGCTCAGTCTCTGGAGCTAGGCTGCACTTTGTCTGTGAAGTCTGTATTTTTTTTTTTTTTTTTGGCAGCTGGCCAGTATAGGGATCTGAACCTGTGACCTTGGTGTTCCAAGGTTGTGCTCTAACCAATTGAGGTAAACTGCCAGCCATGTATTTCTTGTTCTCTGTATTAAACATGCTTTCACTTTCTACTGTGACTCTGCTCTTGAATTCTTTCCTGTGGCAGAGTCAAGCAGCTGGTAGAGAATGGGGTGTGTTGAGGCCAGCTATCCGACCTCCCCAGACTGTCTCCTCCAGTATCAATGGGACCGTCAATCAAGATGCCCTGCTCAGCCCTGGCAAAAGTGGCAAGTGCCCAGGGTGGCCAGTGAGATCCTCCCTGGAAATCTGACTCTTGAGTTGAAGATCTCTGACACATTTGCAGCTCATCTGAGCCTGTAGCACCTGCACAAGATGGACTCTTGGTCTTGCTCCTTAAAACCCAGAGACATCATGACCAGCATCCTGCCTGAGGCCAGTTGGGGAGGTTTTCCTTTTATTTTTTAGCTTTACAAATATATTACTTTCTGTACTAAATTAAACAAACCCCATTTCTGTTTATAATCAAAGAACTCTAGGTAATTAAAAAAAAAAAAAAGGCTAACAATCTCCCACCATCTTGAGCATGTCACACAATCATAAAATAGACTTGTGATGTGGCTATTATTATTATCCTCACTTTACACATGTGGAACCCACGGCTCCGTGCAGTTCATGGCTTTGGCTGAAGTCAAACTTCTGGTGAGCAACAAGGCTAGCATTTAAACCTGTATCTGTCTGACTCCGAAGTCCACGGCCGTGGCCACTGACTCTAGGATAGGAGGAGGATACAAAGACATAAATGGAAAATCATTACCCAAACACACTGATGGTGATGGTGGGGCGTTTCAGGAAAGCTTCCCGCGGGGGGGGGGAGGTGGCTGACTTCTGAGCTGAGCCCGAGAATGAGCAGGGGCAAGCTACGTAAACCATGCTGGGAAGGATAGTTGGACAGACAGAATTGCATGAGATATGCCGGGACATGGAGACAGAATATACTAGTTAAAAGACTCTTAGTTGCGACCCAAAAATGTGAATAAAAAGAATGAAGATTTAATTGGTTCAAATAACTGAAAAGTGCAAATAACGGGTAGATATGGTGCAGAGGACACGGGTTATCAAATGAGGTCCTCAGGATCTGCACCACTGGCCTCAGTTTCTATCACGTTTCCTCCCTTCTCTGGCAGGCTGTCCCCTGTGCTTGCAAGCCAGCTTCCAGGAGCTCCCGGGGCCAGTCCATGTGAGAGCTTTGCTTTGGCTTCCTCTTCAAATGTCTGGTAGCCTTTTATTGGCTCTTTTTAGGTCATCTGCCCATGCCTGAACCAATTGGGGTGGGTAAGGTAAAGTAGAGGGCTGATTGGCTTAGGGTAGGACACATGCCCCCATCTCTGGCCAGGGTGAGTCAATTTGCAGAGGCACATGGACCGAAAGTGGGGGAAGGGTGGTCCTGTTTCCCGGAAAGGATGAAGGAAAAGTGCGGAATGGAAACACCAAACACTGTTTTTACAAGAATGCTTAGTGAAAGCCTGGGGCAGTGGGATTGAGGCTCAGGAGGTTGGTGGGGCCAGATCAGGGAGGGCCACAAAGCCAGGCCAAGCTCTTCGGGAGACAGGCTTGCAGTCCGGACTCGGCTGGAAGATGAACCAACATTCTCCATGTCTGCTGGGGCTCAGCCCTGAAGAGAGCACATCACAGGCTCAGGATCCATGGTTTCCTGGCTCCAGATCTAGGGTCTTTCCCCACAGAAAGGGCACCCTCCAGGGCCCACGTGGTGGCGGTTGGGTAGCTCACCTCCTGTGGTTTCCATCTTGAAGGAGAGTTGATTGTCTCATCTCGATGACAATGAAAGATGAGGGCTTTTTTTTTTTTTTTGTCCTTTTTGAGACCGCCCGCACCTTGCTCAGCCAGGATCCGAACCCGCGTCGGGAGCGCGGCTGCGCTCCCAGCGCCGCACTCTCCCGCGTGCACCACGGGCTCAGCCCCTAAGACGAGGGCTTTTTAATGGGAGCTGCTTCTCCCCAGCTTATACCAGATTGGCTGTAATCCACTCAGTATGCTCAGAGCTTCTCACACTTTT
Source organism: Galeopterus variegatus (assembly GCF_000696425.1). Classification (NCBI taxonomy): domain Eukaryota; kingdom Metazoa; phylum Chordata; class Mammalia; order Dermoptera; family Cynocephalidae; genus Galeopterus; species Galeopterus variegatus. Next base: position 206,444 of record NW_007729477.1, read on the forward strand.
TCTGTAATTGCCACAAATAGTAAATATTTTAGGCTTTGGGGGCCATCTGTTCTCTCACAACTACTCAACTCTGATGTAGTGGCAGCACCCACATTGTTGACATATTGTCTGTGGCTGCTTTTGAGACCATATGGACTACAAGGCCTAAAGTTTGCTATCTAGCTCTCTACAGAAAAAGTTTGCCAACCCTGTCATATGCTGTGAACATCTTCCAAGTCAGTAAATACCCTTTTTTTTTAACCACCGTTTATTTTAATATTTTATTTTTTGGCAACTGACCAGGAACGAGATTGAACCCTGGACGTTGGTGTTATCAGCACCACACTCTAACCGGGTGAGCTAACCGACCAGCCCCCACCACCATTTTTAATTGCTGCCTCTTGCTTCCATTCCACCATTGTTTCCAAAGCTGCTCTGCTGAGGACGTTCATTTCCCTGACAAATGTTCTCAAAACTGAGTTTGCCAAGGGAAGACACCTCCTGAATTTGGGTGGCAATTGGAAAAGTGTCCCCAGATCCCTGTCTGACCTTTTTCCCAGCCCAGCCCTGGTGTCTAAGCTCTGACACACTGAAAACGAGCATTTTCTAAGTCATTTCTCCTGGCCCAAGATCTTGCAACTTTGCAAACCATAAATTAGGTCACCTGCTGAAGAACCCTGTCAGCCCTGTCCTGAGGTGGTCCAGGGATCCCTTCTGTTCCTTATAACACGGTCCCATTCACATGAAGCTATTTTTCAGCTGTTTGCAACAAACTCCTAAACATCTTTTCTTCCCCTTAATTACAGTTTACAGTTGGTCTTGTTGGGAGCAAAGGATTTATTGATCCAGCTGGGCTGGGAGGTCTTCCTGCTGAATCAAGGGAGGAGGATTTAAGATGGAGGCATGAACCAGTTTTTCTAGTTCCCAAGCACTTTCCAGATTCTTCTCTGATTTTACTTCTTTTGGGTAGAAACTCTACCTGGATTTGCAAATGACATGGGGCTCTTTGTCACTGAAGATCCCTCCGGGGTCCATGGCTAAGTCATTGTTTGGAAAGTGTTGCCTCTTAGACTTTTCTTTTTTTATGAAAGAGGAATTATGGTCTTTGCTCCCCATAACCTTGGACTTCTGCCAAGTTTCCCTGGTAGCATTTTCATTTGATAAACATGAGCCTTTCTGCTCCTAACCCAGGAGAATGTTTCCCATACAAATAGCAAAAGTTTCAAACCTGGTAATGCCCCTGCATTTATCGCATCAGATACCCAGATGCAGATGTTACCTCCCAGCTGAGTTTTAGATGCACCAGTGAAGGCAGAAAGAAATAAGAGGTAATCAGTATACTAATTTTTCAACTTTACTAACTTTTTTTTTCTTTCAATTTTAGAGTTTGGAATTTTAGCCATAGACCCTTTAAAATATTTAAGTGGGTGAATCAAGATCAATCTGAGATTAATTAATAGTGGAGGCACATTTCCTTCCTGGTGAGGAGCTTAGGCCTGAGCATGGAATGCAATCATGGGCAATCAAGTAAGGAGGAATGTTTGATCATTTTTATGGTCACCATGTGACCTTGTCTGTGGCCTGTTCTGAGCATTGTGTAGGTTCTCTTAGGAATGCTTGTCAGCAAGGACCATCTTCACTGTTTCTTGCTGTGAGCAGGGCCTGTTTTCATTCTCTCAATGTATGTGTATAACCTGAATAAAACACCAGGCCCCAAATTATCCATTCTCCACGCAGTGTAGCTTTCAAAGACACGTGGTATCCCAGGAGTAATGAAAAACAACCAGAAAATTGTTTTTCCATCTCTTGTGGAAATGTGCATGAAGAAATACACACACAATCCAACCCCCATGCAGACATTTTAAAATTGTTTGTTCCATATCTTTCCCTATTCTCAAAGTTCCACACTCCCAGCAGCTACTAAAACTCTCTCCTTTACATCCACCAACATTGAGCTTATTGTCCTTCAATACCATGTTCCTTCCACCTCACGTTCCCTTCCTCCTAGGCCATACCACCTTACAAGCCTCCCAGGCCATGCCATAAGCCTCCCAGGTCAGAGACATCACCAGCCTGGAGCCCTGTGTAGCCAGAGGATGGGTGGCTCTGGATCCCATCACCCTCCTCTCAGGCCTCCTGGAACATGTGTTTTTTGTCCCACTCTGCTTTCCTTTCAAGATATTCTTCTTTTTTTTTTTAAAGATGACCGGTAAGGGGATCTTAACCCTTGACTTGGTATTGTCAGCACCACGCTCTCCCAAGTGAGCCACAGGCCAGCCCTCCTCTCAAGATATTCTACTAGGGGCCGGCCCGGTGGTGCACTGCTACAGTGCACCGCTTGGGAGCGTGGTGGCGCTCCCGCGTCCTCCTCTCAAGATATTCTACTAGGGGCCGGCCCGGTGGTGCACTGCTACAGTGCGCCACTTGGGAGCGTGGTGGCGCTCCCGCCGAGGGTTCGGATCCCACATACAGACCGGTTCGGCTCACTGGCTGAGCGAGGTGCGGGCGCAGCACTGAGGGTTGCGATCCCATTGCCGGATGCAAAAAAAGACAAAAAGGAAAAAAAAAAAAGATATTCTACTAGAAAATTTCTGATAAGCAGAATTCCCTACCTCGCTATACATATATATTTTAAAAACAAAGATTCACCATATTTTTTTGACCTTCCAGGCTATGGATATTCCATAAGGCTGGAGTCCTTGCTTATTTTTCCAGATTTACTGCCATTCGTCCTCAGCATGGACTTCTAATGCAGCCAAATTAGTGAACTTGGTATCCCAAGACGATGAAGAACACTTTTCTCTCTCTGAGCCATAACCCATGCTGCCCCCTTGCAAAGCACCCTCCCACCTTCTCTCTGGCCTTTAATTTCAGCCTCAAGGCTTGGCTCTTGTGGGAATCACCTCCCGTAAGCACTGCTTGTTGCTGTGGCTCCTTAGTCCATTTCCTACCCTGCCTTAATAATACTAACCCCTTGCTCATATA
>NW_007729477.1:209898-221728 GCF_000696425.1 Galeopterus variegatus
GCAGAACCTTTTGAAAAAAATATTAAAAGAGCATCTGTACTCAGTCTTATATTTGCATAGCTTCTCTTTAGAGCAGAGTTTCTCAAACTCAGCAGTATCGACACCTGAGGACACATAATTCCCTGTTGGGGGAGGGGCTCTCGTGTGCGTTGGAGGGTGTTGAGTGGCATCCCCGACTTCTACCCACTAGATGCCAGTAGCATCCCACTCCCTGCAGTTATGACAAGCGAAAATGTCCTTAGACATTGCTGAATGTGTCTGGGGTGGAGGGACTTGCCTCCACTTGAAAACCACTGTTTTGAAAGAATATGTAAAGTAACAATCATGGCTTCTGGGGAGAAAAACTGGAAGTGGAGATCAGGAGCCAGAGAGAGGCTTACTGTCAACTCTTTCATACCCTTTCATCCCATATTCATGGATAATCTATAAAAACACACATATAAATATTTATATACGTGAATTCATATATGTATGACTAAATTATAAACAGCCTCAAATCGGAAGACAAACTCAATAGCATATGAAAAAATTTATGTTAACCAGTAATCAGAGAAATGTTAGAGAAAACCACAATGACATACCAAAAAACAAGCATTAAATTAGTGAGTATAGTTATTTCAGATGATTTCATAGATGCCCTTGGTGCTTTGTGTAAAGAAGAATGTGAACATAATAAAGTTGCATATTTCTAAGACAGAGCAGTGCTGTATTAATCCGTTTTGTGCTGCTATGACAGAATACCTGAGACTGGGTAATTTGTAAAGAAGAGAGGTTCATTTGGCTTACGATTCTGGGACAGCTGCATCTGGCACAGACTTCAGGCTGCTTCTGCTCATGGTGGAAGGTGGCAGGCAGCTGGAGGGTACAAGCAGATCACATGGTCAGAGGAGGCAAGAGAGAGAGAGAGGAGGTGCCAGGGTCTTTTAAACAACCAGCTCCTGGGGGAACTAATAGAGCGAGAACTCACTCACTACCCGCCCCCCAGGGAGAGCATTAATCCATTCATGAGGGATTTGCCCCCATGACACAAACAGCTCCCAATGCTGCCACACTGGGGGTCACATTTCCACACGAGTTTTGAAGGGAACATCACATCCAAACTCTATCAAGTGGCTTTACCACTTTTTGGCTATCAAAGAGCAGAAAAAACTTGTAGATGCAAGAATTGACAAGTGTGCATCAAGACAGCCACTATCAATATACTGTTGGTGCAAGGATAAACTGATAGGAACATTCTAGAAAATAATTTGGATATTAAGAAGCTTTAAATATTGATACTTGCTGACTTACTAAACACACTTCTAGGAATTCAGCCTAAAAAAAAAAGAGATATGGTCAAAGATTTTTAAACGAGGATTTCCCCCTTGTTATTTATAATAATGAAATCTTGTGAAAAATGTACAGTGCTAACACAGTGGTTAAATGAATGCATAAATATGACGGACACCTGTCAGTCAGTACAGCCTTATTTTCAAAGAACATTCAAGAATATAAGAGAAGCATGTTGAGCAGTGGGTGGAATACAGCTTCAGTTCAGGTAGACCAAAGTTTGAATCCTGACCTTGATACTTATCCTGTTGACCCTTAACTTCCTAAATCTATAAAATGGAAAGTTGTGAAGACAAGATGAACTGACACAGGTAAGAATACCTAGCAGTGTCCCCACGATGAATATCCTCAACAAAATGTAGCTATTATTATTATAAAAGCACTGACAAAAGAGTTTAAAGTTAAAAAAAAGCAGAACATAAGACTGGATATACAGCACAAGTCTGAATTTGGAAAAATAAAAGCAAACCCTTCACAAAAGCCTGTTTGTCTGTCTATAGATAATTGACTTACATCAGGGTGGTAGGATGATAAGGGACCTTCATTTTTTTTCTGGCAAGTGAGCGTGACATTTTTTTTTTTTTTTTGTAAGGGTAGGGGAGGTGGTGGTAGCAAAGACAGATGTCAACCTTTTCCTCTGATTATTACAGACATGGTGCTAGCTGGTTACAGAAAACACAGACTGCCCCCCAGGTTTTCTGATTTCTCTGCTGCTGTTTCATGAGCTGCCACCATCATCCCCCCAGAGTCAGCTGAGATACAGGGTAGTCTGCTTGAGGAGAAAATCCAACCCCGGGAATTTGCAAATGTAGCAAAATGTGCCTCTCTGCTCCAGCCCCCACCCCTCCGTAGACAAAGTCACCTGGAAGACCATCCACCGTGTGCCAGGATGGGAATCCAGGGCTGGACCATGACACCATGCCCCCAACATCAAAACCTCAGCTCCCAGGGAGGCAGCAGGACTGCTGGCCACTGGGACATGCTTCCCTCCCCCACCTCCTTCCTTTTCTCCAATCTTTCATCAGACCTTTTCTGAGGTTCTGGGCCCTGCAGTTACTGGGGATACAACAAGAGCTAAAATCAGATGCAGTCTCCTTCCCTCGTGGAGCTTACAAACTAATGCTTATTTCAAATTGATTATTAATCTAAAAACCCATTTAACACACATAAAATTACAACTTTGTTAAGTGCCAACGAGTACAGGGACCTGAATGTGAGAATACAGTTCACACTGTTGGTTGAAAAAGGCTTCCCAGGAAAGTGCCCTCTGAACTATCGCCCAGAGTGACCCAAGCAAAGAGAATGCAAGGGGAGAGTTTTCTGGGCAGAGGAAAAAGCAGGTGCAAAGGTCCTGAGGCAGGACAAAGGGTGTGAGGAAGTGACAAAAGGTCAGTGTGTGGGGGTCATGGGGGTCGGGGGAGAGTGGGACAAGACCAGGTCAGAGTGAAAGATGGGACCTGATCACACAGGGACATGTGAACCCAAGTGAGGAGGTCACATGTCACATTAAAGACAATGGGAGTAAGTTAGAGGGCTTGAAGGAGACTGGCGTGATCTGATTTGTGTCCTGGAACTGGCTCTGTATGCTGCATGGGTGGATTGCAGCAGGTGGGATCTGGGATGGCAGTGGGGGAGGCTGCCGGCGTTTTCCAAGCAGCCATGATTGCCGCCTGGATGGGAGAATGAGAAGAGAGGGAAATCATCAATGGCTACTCCTCCTCCTCTTGGGTCTTTACTTCTCCACCCCAAATGGGGTGAAAGTTGGAGAAAGCAAGGGCAGGAGTGAGTTTCCACATGAGTTGGGTGATTTGGTGTCGAAGCCTCTTTTTTCTCAGACCATCCGTAGGCGGGTGTTGCAGAGAGGTAAGGATCAGGATTGATGGAGACCACCTGCCTGAAAGTCAGGTTGTGCACTTGGGAAGAAATGGGTCCTGATCGCCAAATAGACCACCCCTCAGAATATGACTACTCTGACTTTTCATCATCCTTGTGAACAAAATGAATATTTCGTTGAACTCCTAAAATAGACATCATCATGATCCCCACTTTCCAGAGGAGGCTCAGAGAGATTTTAAAACCTACCCAAAGTCACTCCACTTCTGAGGCAGAGCTGGGACTAGAATCCTGGACTATCCAAGCCCAAAGCCTGTGAATATGTTATCTTACATGGCAAAAGGGACTTTGCACATGAAATTAAGATAACACACCATAAAATAGAGAGAATATTCTAGATTATATGGAGGGGCTCAATCTAATCACACAAGTTTTTAAAATCAGGGAGATTTCTCTCACTAGAGCCAGAAGAGATGCTGCAGAAGCTGAGGTCAGAGGGGTTGGAAGGGTGTGAAGGAATGGATGCACCGTGGCTGGCTGAAGAGGGAGGGGACAATGTGATGAGAAGGGCACGTGGCCTGACAGAGCTGAGAGAGGCTCCACCTGACAGCCAATAAGGAAATGAAGACCTCAGTCCTGCAACCACAAGGAACCGAATGCCCAAATACCTGAACGAGCTGAGAAGTGGATTCTTTCCCAGAGCCTCTAGATAGGCACTTGAGCTGCTGACAGCTTGATCTTGGTTTTGTGAGACCCAGAGCCAAGAACCAGCTGAACCTGCCCAGACTTCTGACCTGCAGAACTGTGAGATAATAAGTGGACATTGTTGCAAACTGCTAAGTTTTGTTAATTTGTTACAGTAGCTATAGAACACTAACACAAAGTGCAAAGCCAAGGTCTCAGCCATGACTGTGCTAATAATGTGTCTCTTTTCGGGGTTGGCTTCCCCTGAGAACATGACTCCCAGCCTGCAATGGAAATGAATCTATTGCTTCAGGAGCAATCACCTATGCTTATTGTGATTTAGTGGACCTTTGGCAATATCTGGAAACATTTTCGGTTGTCACAACTAGTGGGGAGAGTTCACCTGTCCTTTAGTGGGTAGAAGCCAGGGATGCTACTCAACATCTTACAGTATGCAGGACAGCCCCATGGAGAACTATTCAGCCCCAAGTGTCAATAGTGCCACAGCTGAGAAGCCCTGGTATAAAGCATCCTGCAAAGGTGCTTATTGTGCAAAAACAATTCTTGTTACCCTCCAGACTGATGAAACACTTTCCATCTATTAGTTCATTTCATCTCCCCACAGCCTTGTGGAGTGAGAATGATCACTTAATCCCATGCTAGAGATCAGGAACCAAGGCATTCAGAGGTTAGTAAATAGCCCAAGGTCACTGTGTAGGAAGGCCAAATGCAGCTCAAACTCAAGAAGTCTGGCTACAGGGACCTCCTCACCTACCTGTGTGGTACACTTTTTTTCCTTATCCCTGCTCCAAAAAGCAGCTTCTTATACAGATCTCTGAAAGCAAAATTTTTTTAAAATTCTGAAAAAATTAAGTTTAAGTAACCATTTTTTGTGTGGTTGAATTATAAGTAATTTTTAATGAATTGTGTTTATTTTTGGTCTTTACATTTTAAAAAAGTATGTAGTTAAATGTCTAATGTTGGGGCTGGCTGGCTAGCTCAGTTGGTTAGAATGCCACATTGTAGCACCAAGGTCAAGTGTTTGGATCCCCGTACTGGTCAGCCACCAAAAACAAACAAATAATTTGCTTCTACGTAAATGAAGAATGAAGAAAGACCTTCACCGAAGGATACCACTGCTATATTTTAGAATATGGGAAGAAAGAGAAGACCCTACAGCTTCCAAAGAAAAATAATCAGCAGGTAAGGATCTGGATCTTTACCATACCAGCAGTAGGAGTCTTCAAGGGCTTCGAGCACAGGAGGCACACAACCAGATTTTTATTTGAAGAGATCATGCAGGCTGCTTAACAATCTGCCTCAGAGGTCTTAACATATCAGTAAGAGACAGAGACTGCTAACAGTCCTCCAATATCCATTCTCCTCTTTTTTTAGTAAAAGAATCCCAATATTTCAGATGTGCACATGGCTACCCAGCTGAATAATATATTATCCAGACTCCCTTGCAGCTAGTTGTGCTCATGAAACTAAGTTCTGGTTAAAGAAATGGGGAAAAAAATAACTACATGCAACTTCTGGGTCATACCTTGAAGAAAAGGGTATGAGGTGTGTTCCCCCCACTTTCCTTCTCCCTATCCCAATGGCTGGAATGGTGATGTGATGGCAAGAGCTGGAGAAGCCACCATGGAACACATGATAGAAGCTGCATATTAAGATGGCAAAACTCAAAACAGAAGGAGCCTGAGCCCTTGGTCACGTGGAGAACATCACACCAGTTATGGGCTGCCTGTTTAGATTTCACAAGAGAGAAATGTTATTTGGGGGAATTTTGCAGCAGTCAAACCTAAATAATTAATTAAATTTCCACTGTTATGTGATATGTGGGACCCCAAAATTTTAAATGCCTACAATGCAACATTGAATCAGTGTGAGGTCAATGAAATGAGCAGGATGTGTTCAGGAGTTCTGGGGTCAAGCCATGTGACCTAGATCCATTGGTATCCCAGCCTTGGTTAGGTACTACCTGCTGGAGATCATTCACTCAGCTTAAGTGTTAGTTGAGATGGGGAAGATTATGAGCTCTGTGGCTGGCTGGAGCTTCTAGGACAGCAGCAGTAATTTCAGGAATCTCTCAGGAATTTGGCTCAGATGCCTCACAAGTAGTACTGAACAGGCAGAAGCTTTCCACTTTCTGAGACTGTGCTGCCTTCTCTTCCCCACTTGACCTTCTCTTCTTATCAGGGCTCCCATCCTCTTCACTGGAGATATAAGAACATTAACCCTGAGAACAGGGCTGGGGAGGAGTGTGGGAGTCCATTCACTGACATCAAATTCAAACTACTGCACAATATATATACGTATGTGCGTGCGTGCGTGCGTGTGTGTGTGTGTGTGTGTGTGATCTATCTCCTTTATTTATATTTTTGCTTTGTTTTTTGGTGACCGACCAGTAAAGGTATTAGAACCCTAGACCTTGGTGTTACAACACCACACTCTAGCCAACTGAGCTAATTGGCAAGCCCATATCTCCTTTATTTTTTTAAACAGGTGCATTAATATTCCATTGTGTGGTGTACCCACACCGTCAATTGCTAATTGCTGTGTAACAAACCACCTCAAAACATAGTGGCTTAAAGCAATAATGATCACTTATTTTACTGATGAATCTGTCACTTGGGCAGGGTTCAGCAGGATGACTGCTCCCTACACAGTGTCAGCTGGGGCAGCTTGACTAGGGGCTGCTGATCCACATTCAGGATGGCTAGCTCATGTGGCTGGTAAATTGGTGCTGGCTGCTGGCTGCTAGCTGGGAGTTTAGTTTCTCTCTATGTGAGCCACTCCACAGACTACTTGGACTTCCTTACAGCATGGTGGCTGAGTTCTAAGAATAAGTGCCCCCAAAGAAGGCAAAATTACATGGCACTTTTATGACATAGCCTTGGAAGTCACAATGAGTTAATTTTATTTTACTTTGTTGTTTGAGGAGATCACAAAGTTTCCTAGGTTCAAGGAGGGTGGGGGTGGGTGACATGACCTCCATCTCTTGATGCAGAGTGGCAAGCTTCTTGGAGAGCATGTGGGGTGGGGATCACTACTGTGGCCATCTTTGGAAAATACAATCTGTCATATGTAGTTTAACAGGTACCCTATGGATAGAATTTTTGTGTTTTCTCCTTTGCCTTTACAAACCGTACTGCTGTGAATATTCTTAGGCATACATCTTCTCCTCATGCTAGTAAATAAAGTATCAATTTATCTGGGCATTTTGAACTAGGCAAAGAACAGTGCCCAACATCTTAATAAAAAGAGAACAGGGAGGAAATCCAGCCAATCCTGGAATAGAGATGGATGTTTAATACCCTATTAAAAAAGTACTCTGGCAGCTGATGAAATTCTTCATTTTATATATAGGCTTCTTTGTGATATAGATCAATGGTTCCTCATTCTGAGGCCAGCCCAGGCAGGCTACATGAAAAATCTAGGCTCCTACCTCCTCCCTTACCTGAGCTGCTGATTCAGTTGATCTGATCTGGGAACATGTGTTTTTAACAAGCACATGAGGCAATTGTCACATACAGGACTGGGGATAATCCCTATGGAGAGTATGAAGACACCATCTTGCTCACTTCCTTTCAGTGTCTCTACCTCAAAGTCACATCTCCTTCTCTTCCAATTTCAAGGACTCTGATTAGCTCATCTTGGCTCATGTGTCTCACTCCTGGACCAATCATTGTGGCCAGTGAGATGAGACATGATGATTGGCCAGATCTGGGTACAGGCCCTCCTCCCTGACCAAAGGGATGGGACACTGTGATTGACAGCTATGCCAAATCATATGACAGATTTAGGGAGAAGAGTCCACCCCACCCCACCCCCCAAAAGTGGCAGGGGCCCATGCTAGGCATGTCATTCTAGGAATGCCTGAATCTTGTCTTAGCCTGAGCCACTCCTTTCCCTTAAGGCCCACCCACCACAAGAGACAAAGGCAAATTAAAAGTCCACTTTGCTAGTATTAACAGGACTTTTGGCAGAAATCTAATATAGACCGTTCATAAATAGGGCTGTATCTCTTGGCTTGAAGATCATGAGGGCTGTACTTTCAGCTCACTTGGGAGAACATGGTGCGGATAACACCAAGGTCAAGGGTTTGGATCCCCGTACCAGCCAGCTGTAAAAAGCAAACAAACAAAAAAAGCCATTTCAAAGATGAACATGGAAGGAGAGGGTAGCTTTTCATCTCCTGCTAATTGCTAGTCACCCCTTACCTGGCCACTGGGGGTGACATCTTGCCACAAGATGAGAAAACAAGGATTCTGAACTTGAGGGAGAGATCCGTGGGGGCCGGGAGCTACCTTCTAAGTGACAGCAGCCCTGCCCAGTGGGAAACACTGCCAACTCAGTGTCTGGGAATCTGACTAACTCAGATTTGTACGTCTTCCTGCCCGGGAGTGGGGTAAGGTAGGAAGGAGGAAATACAATGATTTCAGGTTGTAAAATCCCAGGGAAGGACTCTGATTGGCTTAGCTTGGGTCACATGGGTCACAGCAGAGAAAACTCTGACACCCCCACCTGCCTGGAGGAGTCTGGGCACAGGAGTGATTCTTCCAAACACCTCCTTACCCACTTTAAGGTGCTTTTCACGCTTCCTCCCTGAAATGTACTAAAGCCTTTAAGTTAATATAAGAAAAAAAATCTCTCGATGGGTCTTGCAGTATTGACTGGAAGGAGGTCTTGGAAGCCAATAAGGCAAGGAAGGGAATACAAATAGACTCACAGTTCTAGAAATTCTATGGGTAAAGGAAAGAGGGGTTAGGGCGGCAATGTACTTGGAATGTAGGAAATTGGTCTAGAAGCTGTGTCTTCTTAGAAAACATATTCTTCTTCTTCTTTTTTTTTTTTTTCCTTTTTTGCCTTTTTTACTGACCGGTATCGGGATCGCAACCCTTGGTGTTGCGCCCGTACCGGAGACCAGCAATGGGATTGCAACCCTTGGTGTTGCGCCTGCACCGCGCTCAGCCAGTGAGCGGGAACCGGTCTCCACATGGGATCCGAGCCCTCGGCGGGAGCGCTGCCGTGCTCCCAAGAGGCGCACTCTCCAGTGCGCCACCGGGCCAGCCCATATTCTTCTTATTTAGATTGTATGCTTATCTGGCTTGGCATGATATGGGGGTCCCGAAGGAGACGGGAGATGGACAATAACCTCCAATAATAACAGCCATACATAGGACGGCACTGATGATATCTTCTGTGAACTTCATAAAGATGAACTCATTTAAACCTCATAACAGTCCTACGAGGTAGGTCCTTCTAATATCCCCTTTCACAGACGAGAAAATAGTAGCACATAGGGCTTACGTTTCCTAAGATGATGCACTTGACAAGAAAGAGGCAGGGCTCCACCCCAGGCAGCTGGGTTGATGTCACCACTGCGCTGCCCGCCTCCCTTTGCTGTCAGAGAGGCTCAGCTTCTGGATGTGCAGCTCACTAGCTGGGCAAGCATGGGTTTTGCCTTCTTAGAGCCTTGGTGTCCTCACCGGCACAACGAGGGTGATTCTAGGATGCTGGGAAACGTCTGAAGCGCCCGACTCTTGGTGCTCGATGGAGGGGAGTCGTGAGTCATCGCTGCTGTAGAGCCTGAGCAGGCACCGCGCCAGCATTCAGGTACTGCTGCATCTGCAAACGGAGCCCAGGCGAGGCCTCGGTCCCATGCCAGGAGCAGCTGCCAATGCTTTGGTCTGCTGCAGAGCTTGACCATGTGCAGGTGAATGGGACAAGTCACTCTGGAAGCTTCTCCCTTTAACACACATTGGCATTGAGGAATCTTCTACCTTTGCTCCTCCCCTTCTCCCTCCCTTCTTTCCATTCCCCGAGTCAGTTGATACCTTTTCTTAAGTAATTTAATAAGCAGGACAGGCAGTGTGTTCACAGTTGGCAGTGGGCAGGATTAAGAGAGGATTAAGGCCCTTCGTCAATTCCTCATCTCCTCTCTGCAGAGACAAGACCTGAAGACAGCTAAAGAATTCCCTTGGTAACAACCGTTTGTACAGGGCCTTGTTTGGGTCCCCTCTGGCTGGGTGGAGCTCCCCCTGTGTGCAGCCTTTGCAGGGCTGTGGGCCCTGCCGACCTCGGAGCAGGCGAGCCGAGCATTTGCACTGGGCTGGGTCCCTATTCCAGAGCCAAGTCGACTCACCTCTTGGGCCAATTGCTGCAGACTTCAGAAACAAGCCACATCATGCCAAGAGACTTTTGCTCCCCAATTCCAGTGCCCAAGGGTGCAGCATGTAGTCACCCCGACCTGCTCCTCCTTTGTGTCCTGCTTTATGGAGGAAACACGCAACCTGCTCTCACATAACGCCGGTCCTCAGCTTGTGCCCCAGGTCCCACCGTTTTTGACCTTCTCAAGGACTTCAGGTCTCTAATTATTCTCTCCAGCAGCCTACATACATGCTCCCAGATTAAGACAGAAACCCAGACCCTTCTGACCTTCGTATGCCCCGCCCACTCCATCCCTGTTCCTTTGCTTTCCTGCAGAGGCAGGCTCCTCTACCCCCTGACTCCGTTTCCTCCATCCCGTCCCTAATCCAGCCCCCGTCGGGCTGCCTTCTGCTCCCACCCCCTCCCTGCCAGCATTCACTCCCATCAAGGTCACCAGTGCCATCCGTGTGTCGCAGTACAGCAGCCACTCTCATGTCCTCACGCTGTGGGTCTTCTCAGCTGCACTCGACACAGCTCACCCGGAACTCTGTCCCTGCTTCCCTCCTGTGACATGCTGCTCACTTGTGGTCCCCCTATCCCTTCCTGGCTGCTTCTTCTCAGTCTGCATCACTGGCTTCTCTGTGCCTTCTGCACAGCCTGGCCCTGGGTCCCCCTCTAGTTCTCACCTGCTGGTCATATGGCTGCCAAGGTTTTCAGCATGATCTGGGGGCCGGGACTCCCACGTCGCAGCTCCAGTTTTGCTGCCACCGCACACACAGTTCTGCTGCCGGCTTCATACCCACATGTGCTGTCTGTCTCTTGGGCACTTCACACATAGCATGTCCAAAATGAAACTTTCTATTGCCTTCCACACCTGCGCATGCCCAGTCTTCCTCAGCACTGGGGCTGGTGCCACCCTTCAGCCCAATTGCCCAAGCCGCCACCCAGGGTTCCTTCCTCCTCCTCCCTTAGCCCTGCCGTCCAATAGGCCACCACCGATGGTCTGTTCTCCTTCTGAGATGTCCCTTGGATGTCACATTCTTCATCCTCACTTTGCTACCCTAGGCCAGGCCACCATCGACTTCCACCTGGAAACTGTAACAATCTCCTAAAACATTGCCAGCCCTCATTTCTCACAGTGCTGCCACTGAGATCTTTCTAGAATGAAAATTGAATCAGGTCAGTCCTTTGCTTAAAACCATTTCATGCTCCCTCTTGCTCTTAAGGTGAAGTCACACCTCCTTAACTCAGTCTACACACCCTTCACAGCCTGTCCCCTCCCTGCCCCCACCACCTCCCGTGCCGCCTCCACCAAGCTGCACTTTGGTCCCAGACACCCCAACAGACTCTCACTTCCCTGGGCATTCTTTCCCGCAGGCCTTTGTGCTCCCTGCTCCCTTCTTGGGCTGCCCTTCCCTACCCTACCCTATTCCCCACTTCTAGCTAACTCCTACTTATCCTTCTGTCCTTGGCTTGCTTTAACTGTCGCTTCTTCCAGGAAGCCTTCCCTGACTCATCCCTTCAAAGCAAAACAAATCACGTCAGACCAAAACATTGAGTCACAAGCTCCTCTCTTCTCTCAGAAGGAACCAGGAAAGCCGTGCTTGCATGACAAGCATGCCATTTTTGCTCGCCTTCTTTGTTAACTGTTCTTAGAACTGGGGTAAAGATAGCATATAAATGTAAATGTATAGTACTGGAAAACACCTGCTATGTGACTGGTAGGATCAGCTGATTGTGACAGATCATCAGAAAATGAAGCAAAATGGGCCGGCCCGGTGGCGCAATGCTACAGTGCGCCGCTTGGGAGCGTGGTGGCGCTCCCGCC
>NW_007729477.1:221918-228441 GCF_000696425.1 Galeopterus variegatus
GCGCAGCACCGAGGGTTGCGATCCCGTTGCCGGTCCCAGTCCGGTACGGGCACGACACTGAAGGTTGCGATCCGTTGCCGGACACGAAAAAATACAAAAGGGAAAAAAAAAAAAAGAAGAAAATGAAGCAAAAGCAGAGATGTGATTAATGCAATGTATTCTTTTTCACATAAAAAGATACTTAACTGAGTCTCATAGAAACTGCTTCTTTTTCTTAATGGGTGGTCAGTTATTCCAATGATAGATGATAGAATTGGTTTCTGCCTTTTCCATATTAAATCATAACACTGTCTTCTGGAATTTTAAACGTGTCCTTGGCTAATTTTCTTTCATTTATTTTTTATGATCATTACTGTTATTGGCAGTGGCTTGAGGACCCTAGTGGGGTTGGAGGGTAACCACTGCCTCTTCTTGACATGACTTTGCATCACTACCAGATGTATTCCAAACATTTGGCACATAGTACAGGCTGGATCAATAATTGATGGATGAATGAATGAATGAATGAATGAATGGATTCAGTCTCAAACCAGAGTTCCAGGTTTCATGTTGTTGGCCTCCTGTGGTTAATTCTATCAGCACACACAAGACCAGGCATGCCTCCCATGTACGAATCATAGAACCATGGAATGACAGGAGGGTCCCCGCCTCCAAATTTATCCGTTGAGCCAGCTGTCGCATTGCTCACCCACAGTTGTCCTGGAGCAGGCATGCTGACTGCAGGATGGAAGACAGTGGAGGAGGAGGGGGAGGGCTGGGGCCAGTCAGGCCTGGCCTTGTCGATTTTATCCTCAGTACTGATTTTATCCTCAGTACCGTGAGAAGCCCTGGGGACTTAAACATATCACCTGATCTGATTTTCTTTCTTTCTTTCTTTCTTTCTCTCTCTCTCCCTTCCTTCCTTCCTTCCTTCCTTCCTTCCTTCCTTCCTTCCTTCCTTCCTTCCTTCCTTCCTTTTTTTCAAAATCATAGCAAATCTTTGCAAAACCAGATCTGGACTGGAGAGAGAAAGTAAGGAATGGGTTAGGGGTGTCAGCACACATTTGTGACACCAAATGACCATTCCTTTTTGCCCTTTCGAATGGCAAGACCTAGGAGCAAATGTCTACAGCCAGCTCGCCCTCTTGTGGTCAAACTCAGGGACTGCACTTTTCCCACCGTAGCTCCCCAGGTCTCCATGCAGTGGTGAGGCCAGGATTTGGGTCTGTCTTCCCACCTGAGCTACAGGTCTAAAGGCCTGAGTTCAAGTCCTGTTCCATCACTCCCAGCCATATGACCAAAGAGGATTCAGGTTCTGCATCTGAATCGTGGAGACAGCAACGTTCTCAGCTCTTAGGGTAAGGACTCAAGGAGAAATGAGATGTTGGCTGTCACAGCATTTTGTAAACTCCTGTGTGTGGTTGATGGGCATTATTTTCTGACAGATATGACCAAAGAGGATTCAGGTTCTGCATCTGAATCGTGGAGACAGCAACGTTCTCAGCTCAGGGTAAGGACTCAAGGAGAAATGAGATGTTGGCTGTCACAGCATTTTGTAAACTCCTGTGTGTGGTTGATGGGCATTATTTTCTGACAGTGAAATAAGAACGTCTTTCTTCAATGTTATCTTAAAACAAGAAAATAAGATGCCCGGATGGTTTGGATATTTAGCACTGGAAGGGATTCGGGGGTTTAAATCTGACCCTCTTTATTTTAAAGAAGAAGAAAGTGAGGCTCAGGGACAGAAGAAGGTAGAGAAGCCAAGACTTTTCCAGGCTCTGATTGCAGAACGTGGGACTGGCAGCTCTTCAATGTGGTAGTGAGCTGTGGGCTCCAGCTGCAGGTGAGGACTGGACAGTGGGGGGAGGGGGGGCTGCAGGTTGCAGGAATGTACCCCAGAATGGGGCTCAGGAGTGGAGCCAGCCAGGACAGAAGTCATGGCCTTTGGAAACTGAGTTTCCTCTTCCTACTGATGAAGAGGCACCCAGAGAACCTGTGAGTGGAGTTACATGCTCCCAGGCATGTCCTGGGTGTGCACAATCCCAGGCATTTAGTGAAGATTATACCTAACACTTTACAGCAGAGGAAACTGAGATGCTGCAAGAGGAGGGGCCTTGCCCAGGGTCACTCGGCAATTTCAGAAACTGCTCTGTCCCAGCAAACTGTGTGCCTGATGCCATGGCCCTTTGTCTGATTCTGACCCAAGAGCTCATTTTCATAGGGGGCCCATGGAGGTATGCACTTATAACCTTGTTATCTCATGTGATCTTCCCAGCAGCCTTGCAAGTAGGTTGATTACCATTTTACAGGTAGACACTGGGTTCACAGCCACTAAGGCGCAGGGCTTTGCGGGAAGCTTTGAGCTCTTTAGTGGGTTAACAAAGAGGTGGTGAGGAGGGACTGTTCTCTTAGGAGGGCCGACTTCGGAGTTTATTTAGGTCTCCTTTGTGACCTACAGCAAACCACCTCACTCATCACTTTTTGAAAAATGAAATTAAGGCTTCAGAATGGCAGTCACTCGTGGTCCACAGGGTTTACTCAGCAGCCAAAGCCCCTGTCTCAGCACCCAGTGGGTACAGTAGGCAGCGCTGATAGGGCCTCCTCCTCTCATCCTGCCCCACCACGGCTGCTCCCCACGCCCACCCGCTTTAGGAACCAGAGGCACAAAGCATCAGCAAGCTGTGCCCCGTGACTCCAGGGGAGGAAGGAAGCAACCGCGAATGCATCCGGGGCTTCCTCCTACCCTGTTAACAGAACACCTGTGGGAAGAGGAGTCGGGACATCCCTTGCTGGAAATACCCCAATTCCCTGAGGGATGATGGCAACACCCATCGCTTAGTTCAGAATAAAAAATCTGCCCCAGAAGTCCCAGGGAGACCCTGGGGAAAACAGGGTCGGGGGGTTGAGGGTCACACGCCATCCTGAGGGGTGTCTTTCACCCGCATCCCCCATCAGAGGCCAGGCCAAAACCACATGCCAACTTCACTGGTTGGCTTTCCTGGAGCATGCAGCTGCTGGGCTACCTGATGTCCACTCAGAGTCTGGGCCTTGGGACATCCCTCAATGTGACCTCGACTCCTGTGGACAGGAGGATCCCTGTGTGAATCTGCCACTGTCTTTGTACTTCCTTGGAAGTATTTCTAACTAAGCCTGGGGGTCTGAAACTGCAGAAATCCTTCCACAGGGAGGCGCTGGACCTGGGAAGAAGGTTCTCAATGGATGAGAGAATGAGGAACAAAGGATAACGAATTTAGGTGTTTTCTTTCTAGTCCCCACAGTCTCTGGTTCTTTGGAATCAAAAATCATCATTTACCTCCATGGTAACTCATGTCTGCCTTAGACTTTTTTCCAGCCTCTCAAGTCCAGTTAAAGATCTTTGTGGGAGCTACAAATTCCTACTTTAGTGGGTGACATCCCAGAAACTATAAACCATAACAAAATGCACCCACTACACACATTACAAATATTTTCTGGGCTGGCAGTTTAGCTCAGTTAGTGCTGACAACACAAAGGTCCAAGGTTCGATCCCTGCACCAGCTAGCCGCCAAAAACAACAAAAAAATCATAACTGAGTTTTGCCAGAAACATATTGTTCACTTTGTCCATGTGATTCAAACTTTACTATGTGTGTATGGAAAACTATATAACGAAAACAAAAACATTCTATATGTTTGGAAACTTGAAGACAACTCTCTAAGTAATTCATGGGTCAAAGAGGAAATCATAATGTAAATGAGAAAATATTTAGAACGGAAAGACAGTGTGTAGGGAAAGTATAGGAAAATGGTCAGGCCCTTTAGATGTTCAGAATCTTGCCAAGCATTTGCTGTAAATATCCACATGCACCCAGGTGTTCCTTGGTTACTAGCTAATGTAATTGTGAATCGGCACCCAGGTGTCCTGGGGTATGGACCTAAGTGTAAAGGACTAAGGGCTCTGACACACGGCCCTTCTCAGGCCGCTCTGGGAGGCCACTAGGGCAGCTGCTCCTAGCTCTGAATAAAGCCTTTTACCCATGGCTCCAAGGATCTTTTCCTATTACCTAGCTCATAGACCTGCATGTGAAGGGTTTGTGACCCAGTCTGTACAACAGGCTTGGGGGGTCGGTGAGCTCTAGCCCCAGCAATACACAGTGAAGACCTGACCTCATTAAACTTGTGGGACACAGCTAAGATAGTACCTACAGAGAAATATGTGGACTTAAATGCATATATATAATAAGAAAGAAAGACTTAAATGAGCTAAATGTCCAATTCAACAAATTAGGAAAAAAATAAAAGTAAAATAAGAGTAAGTCCAAAGAAAATGAAAGAGAATGATAAAAGTAATAGCAGAAATTAATTAGAATCAACTCACAGTATTAACAAAATCAAAAGTTGGCTCTTTGGGGCCGGCCTGTGGCTCACTCGGGAGAGTGTGGTGCTGATAACACCAAGGCCACGGGTTCAGATCCCATATAGGGATGGCCGGTTAGCTCACTGGGTGAGCGTGGTGCTGACAACACCAAGTCAAGGGTTAAGATCCCCTTACCGGTCACCTTTTAAAAAAAAAAAGAAGAAGAATCAACTCACAGTATTAACAAAATCAAAAGTTGGCTCTTTGGGGCCGGCCCAGTGGCGCACTCGGTAGAGTGCGGAGCTTGGGAGCGTGGCGGCGCTTGGGAGCGTGGCGGCGCTCCCACCGAGGGTTCGGATCCCATATAGAGACCGGTCCACTCACTGGTTGAGCGCGGTATGGGCGCGACACCGAGGGTTGCGATCCCGTTACCGGTCATGGGTCCACTCACTGGTTGAGTGCGGTACGGGCGCGACACCGAGGGTTGCGATCCCGTTACCGGTCATGGAAAAAAAAAAAAAAAGTTGGCGCTTTGAAAATAGAAACAGATACAACTCTGGTAACATTACTTATGGAGAAAAAATTAAAATATATGAATTTCAGGAAGGAAAAGAGATGCGCTACAGATACTGTAGAGGGCAGGAACACTTTGGAGCAGCTTTATACCAATACATTTGAAAATTGAGAAGAAACTGACAATTTTCTGGGAAAATAAAACCTACTAAAATCACTTAAGAAGACTGCAATATTCCCATATCCGTTATATTGAATCAGTAGTTTAACATCAAGCCAACAGATTCCACAGGACCCCAGTGATCCTATTAGAAAGTTCTACCAAAAAATAGATAACCCTGATATTGTTCCAGAGAATAAAAAAATGAGAAAAAACTCCCCAACTCATTTTATGAAGCTAGATTTACCTTAGTATAATACCAGAGAAGAATCTGTGAGAAACAAACACATGGCCAATGTCTCTTATGAACATGGTTCAAAAATCTTAAATAAAGTATTGTCAAATCAAATGGAACTAAATAACAGAGAATATATATTTTGTGGAGGCATTTGGGACAGAGTGGGGCAGCAGCCTGGTAGGGGTTTGTGTCCATCTAAGGAGGGTTCAAGAGAGCCAGGGGCCCAGTGGTTCAGGAGATTTGAAAGGGATTAAGAAAATGAGTAAGTACAGTGAAACTAACAGGATCCACGTTTCTTACAATTGGAGAAAGGAGATCCAAATATGGAAAGAAGAAATGCTACAATGAATGCTGTGGAACTTTTTGGAATGGGAAGAATTAATATAAATGCATGTTTTTCAATATAGATACATGGAAAAAATATGTAGGTGTAAATTCATACACATTCACACACACACAAACACACATTTCTCATCTTTGTCCACTAAGAGGGCCTGGAAGCAGCAACACCCCAGTAGTGGTGAGCACACCTAGTGGCCAGATCTTGGTCTCTAAATACTATCCTCTGTTAAAAGGAACAAGGACTCCATGAAGCACTGAATGGAGGGCTGGTCAGTTCAAGGGTTCAGATCCCCTTACCAGCTAGTGGCCAAAAAAAGAAAAAAGAACCAAATGGTTCTAGGGCTGGGCAGAAAAAGAAGAAAATGATCCTGGAACTTCTTTTTATGCTGGAAAATAATTAAGTACTCAGACTGATGAGATTCATGTCAAAAGCTGCCACTGACACCTCCCTGAATGGTCTCTTGCTTCCCAATCTGGGACAACTTGAACTTCAAAATAAATATTGATAGAAATGGATTAAAACTCATTGAATAGTCCAGATCTCTGTACCAGCCAGCTGCCAAAAATAATAATAATAATAATAATAATAATAATAATAAAACCCATTGAATAAAATGGGAATCCTGGAGTCTTTATGGAAAATGCAGCCTTTATGGAAAACGGTACGGAGGTTCCTCAAACAATTACAGATAGATCTACCATATGACCCAGCTATTCCACTGCTGGATATATATATACCCAGAGGAATGGAAATCATCAAGTCGAAGGTATACCTGTTCCCCAGTGTTCATCACAGCACTCTTTACAATAGCCAAGAGCTGGAACCAGCCTAAATGTCCATCATCAGATGAGTGGATATGGAAAATGTGGTATATCTACACAATGGAATACTACTCAGCTATAAAAAAGAATGAAATACTGCCATTCACAACAACATGGATGGACTTAGAGAAAAT